>NW_027422621.1:829715-832215 GCF_048934315.1 Petromyzon marinus
CCTACACACACACCTACACACACACACCTACACACACCTACACACACACACACACCTACACACACACACCTACACACACATACCTACACACACACACCTACACACACACACCTACACACACACACCTACACACACACCTACACACACACACCTACACACACCTACACACACACACCTACACACACCTACACACACACACCTACACACACCTACACACACACACACACACCTACACACACTTACACACACCTACACACACCTACACACACCTACACACACACACCTACACACACCTACACACACTTACACACACCTACACACACACACCTACACACACCTACACACACACCTACACACCTACACACACTTACACACACCTACACACACCTACACACACACCTACACACACCTACACACACACACCTACACACACATACACCTACACACACACACACCTACACACACACCTACACACACACACCTACACACACACACACCTACACACACACACACCTACACACACACACCTACACACACACACCTACACACACACCTACACACACACACCTACACACACACACCTACACACACACACACCTACACACACACCTACACACACACACCTACACACACACACCTACACACACACCTACACACACACCTAAACACACACACCTACACACACACACCTACACACACACACCTACACACACACACATACACACACCTACACACACACACCTACACACACACACACCTACACACACACACACCTACACACACACCTACACACACACCTACACACACACACCTACATAAACACACACACACCTACACACACACACCTACACACACACCTACACACACACCTACACACACACCTACACACACACACCTACACACACACCTACACACACACACCTACACACACACCTACACACACCCCTACACACACACCTACACACACACCTACACACACACCTACACACACACACCTACACACACACCTACACACACACACCTACACACACACCTACACACACACCTACACACACGCCTACACACACCTACACACACACCTACACACACACACCTACACACACCTACACACACACCTACACACACACACCTACACACACACCTACACACACACACCTACACACACTACTACACACACACACCTACACACACACACCTACACACACACCTACACACATACACCTACACACACACACCTACACACACACACCTACACACACACACACCTACACACACCTACACACACACACACCTACACACACACACCTACACACACACCTACACACACACACCTACACACACACCTACAACAACAACAACAACAACCGCCATTCGCCACTAAGTGGCGGTGACGTCACCACGACGCTTGTGCCAGGCTATGTGCACCGTGAGGCCACGTGAAGTGTCGAACGCCCGCTGGCAGGAGGTCACTGGGCAGACCCAGGTGCCACGGGTCGACTGACTGAGATGACTGGCTGATGCACCACCTGTGCCCCCTACTGTGCCAACCTGCTGTGCTTTAGCCACCCGGCGTTCCGCTCGTTGTTGTGAGCGTCGCTCCTCCGCCCTCCGTTGTTGTTGGAGGGCGACTGCCTCCAACTGCCCAGTAGCATCCTTCATGAGCCTCCTCCACAGAGGCCGTTCTTGACACCGCTGGTACCAGTCATCGGCAAGTCCACTCAGCTCCACGTCCTCCTGTACCACATCACTCCATCTCTTCTCTAGCCCGTGCCGCGCCCGCTTAGCCCCCTCAATCCGGCCAAACAAAAGCTGTTTCGGCATGCGGTGGCTGGGCATGCGGGCTACATGACCCAGCCATCGCAGCCTTGCCTGCCGGAGGAGCTCACCGATGGGACCCTGCCCAGATCTTTCAAGGATTTGTGAGCTCCTCACACAATCCAGTCTGGTTAAACCCAGGATGGATCGTAGGCAGGCCAGCCTAAATGTTTCTAACCGGCGAAGATGTTCCACCAGGGGGGTCCACGTTTCGCAAGCGTAGAGAAGGGAGGGAATGACCGTGGCCGAGAAGACCTGAAGCTTAGTGCGGAGCGACAGACCAGGTAGCTTCCACAGAGCGTTACGCAACCGATGAAAAGATATTGCCGCTCGACTGATTCGGAGTGAGACCTCTGCTGTTAAACTGGAGCCAGTCATAAGCACACTGCCCAGGTATGGGAAACTCTCCACTCTCTCCACAACTGCCCCATCACCGATTGGGAGTTGTGGGGGTGGAGTGTCCGATGGTACAAAATACCCAGGCAGGTGCTTAGTTTTGGTGGGGCTGATGGTAAGGCCCCACCTCTTAGTGGCACGCTCCAGTCTCAGCAGCAGCGTCTCCAACTCCTCCTCTGACTGAGCAGCTATTACCAAATCATCAGCATACATAACGTGGTTGAGCAATAGGGAGCCATCCCTTGACCGCACCCGGGCATCGATTAGCCTCCCATTAAATAATGTGGGA
>NW_027422621.1:837215-878731 GCF_048934315.1 Petromyzon marinus
CCCACTCACTCACTCACTCACCCACTCACCCACTCACCCACTCTCTCACCCACCCACTCACCTCCCCACTCACTCACCCACCCACTCTCTCCCCACCCACCCACTCACCACCCCCTCCCCCCCCCCCTCCTCAGCTGCCTGATCGCCATGGCGCTCAGGAACAGCCCCACCGGACAGCTGCCAGTCAGCGACATCTACAGCTTCATGACTCTGCACTTCCCCTACTTTCGGGTACCACCACCACCACATCCACTACCACAACAACCACTACCAACACTACCACCACTACCACCACTACCACCACATCCACCACCACTACCACCACAACCACCACAACAACCACTACCACCACCACATCCACCACCACAACAACCACCACAACCACCACAACAACCACCACCACCACAACCACCACCACAACAACCACCACAACCAACACTACCACCACCACCTCCACAACAACCACCACCACATCCACCACCACAACAACCACCACATCCACCACCACAACAACCACCACCACAACCACCACATCCACCACCACAACAACCACAACCACCACCACAACCACCACCACAACCAACACTACCACCACCACCTCTACAACAACCACTACCACCACAACCACCACAACAACCACCACCACATCCACCACCACAACAACCACCACCACCACCACATCCACCACCACAACAACCACCACCACAACAACCACTACCACCACATCCACCACCACAACAACCACTACCACCACATCCACCACCACAACAACCACTACCACCACAACCACCACCACAACAACCACTACCACCACATCCACCACCACAACAACCACTACCACTACAACCACCACCACAACAACCACTACCACCACATCCACCACCACAACAACCACCACCACCACAACCACCACCACCACATCCATCACCACAACAACCACCACCACATCCACCACCACAACAATCACCACCACCACATCCACCACCACAACAACCACTACCACCACAACCACTACCAACACTACCACCACAACAACCACTACCACCACCACCACATCCACCACCACAACAACCACTACCACCACAACCACCACAACAACCACTACCAACACTACCACCACCAGGAAAGGGCTGACCTGCACAGATGCCATATTTTCTGTCCGTCTGCTACAGCAGAGGTGTAGGGAATTCCAACAAGACCTACATCTCTGCTTTATTGACCTGGTCAAGGCCTATGATACCATCAGTAGGCCTGGGCTCTGGGTTGTCCTTCGTGCTTTTGGAGTCCCTGACCCTCTGCTCACGATCATTAAGGACCTTCATGATGGTGAGCGGGCCCGGGTAAAACTACGTGGCCGGGAGTCAGAGCCATTCCCTGTACACCTTGGGGTGCGACAGGGATGTCCTCTGGCTCCCACATTATTTATTTTGACCACGTAGTTCGTGAAGCCTTCAATAGCTGTACCGGGGGAATTTCCATTTGCTGCAGATATAATGGGAGGCTGATCGATGCCCGGGTGCGGTCAAGGGATGGCTCCCTATTGCTCAACCACGTTATGTATGCCGATGATCTGGTAATAGCTGCTCATTCAGAGGAGGAGTTGGAGACGCTGCTGCTGAAACTGGAGCTTGCCACTAAGAGGTGGGGCCTTACCATCAGCCCCACCAAAACTAAGCACCTGCCTGGGTATTTTGTACCATCGGACACTCCACCCCCACAACTCCCAATTGGTGATGGGGCAGTTGTGGAGAGAGTGGAGAGTTTCCCATACCTGGGCAGTGTGCTCATGACCGGCTCCAGTTTAACAGCAGAGGTCTCACTCCGAATCAGTCGAGTGGCAATATCTTTTCATCGGTTGCGTAACGCTGTGTGGAAGCTACCTGGTCTGTCGCTCCGCACTAAGCTTCAGGTCTTCTCAGCCACAGTCATTCCCTCCCTTCTCTACGCTTGCGAAACGTGGACCCCGCTAATGGAGCATCTTCGCCGGTTGGAAACATTTAGCCTGGGTTTAACCAGGCTGGATTGTGTGAGGAGCTCACAAATCCTAGTAAGATCTGGGCAAGGTCCCATCGGTGAGCTCCGGCAGGCAAGGCTGCGATGGCTGGGTCATGTAGCCCGTATGCCCAGTCACCTCATGCCTAAACAGCTTTTGTTCGGCCGGATCGAGGGGGCTAAACGGGCGCGGCATGGGTTAGAGAAGAGATGGAGTGATGGGGTACAGGAGGACGTGGAGCTGAGTGGACTTGCCGATGACTGGTACCAGCGGTGTCAAGATCGGCCTCTGTGGAGGAGGCTCGTGAAGGATGCTACTGGGCAGTTGGAGGCAGTCGCCCTCCAACAACAACGGAGGGCGGAGGAGCGACGCTCACAACAACGAGCGGAGCGCCGGGTGGCTAAAGCACAGCAGGTTGGCACAGTAGGGGGCACAGGTGGTGCACCAGCCAGTCATCTCAGTCAGTCGACCCGTGGCACCTGGGTCTGCCCCGTGACCTCCTGCCAGCGGGCGGTTCGACACTTCACGTGGTAGCCTCAGGGTGCACATAGCCTGGTACAAGCGTCGTGGTGACGTCACCGCCACTTAGTGGCGAATGGCGGTTGTTGTTGTTGTTGTTGGGGCTAAGGTGGTTTTGGTCACCGCTCTGGCCCACAGACGGCGCCCGATGGCTGGAAGAATTCCGTCCGCCACAATCTCTCCCTCAACAAGTGCTTCGAAAAGGTGGAGGGCGGTGGTGGCGGTGGTGGCGGTGGTGGCGGTGTTGCAACCACCGCAACAACAACAACAACAACCGCCACCACCGCCACCACCGCTGGGGGTCTCCGGAAGGGCTGCCTCTGGGCTCTGAATCCGGAGCGGTCGCAGAGGATGGAGGCAGAAGTGCACAAGTGGAGGGTCAAGCACCCCTTGGAGATTCGCAGTTCCATGGCTTACCCAGGTGGGTGGGTGGGTGAGTGGGTGGGTGGGTGGGTGAGTGGGTGGGTGAGTGAGTGAGTGGGTGAGTGAGTGGGTGAGTGGGTGAGTGAGTGGGTGAGTGGGTGGGTAGGCGGGTGAGTGAGTGAGTGGGTGGGTGGGTGAGTGAGTGGGTGGGTGAGTGGGTGAGTGAGTGGGTGGGTGAGTGGGTGAGTGGATGAGTGGATGAGTGAGTGGGTGAGTGAGTGGGTGGGTGAGTGGGTGGGTGAGTGAGTGGGTGGGTGAGTGGGTGGGTGAGTGAATGGGTGAGTGGGTGACTCAGTGAATGAATGGGTGAGGGGGTGAGTGGGTGAGTGGGTGAGTGAGTGGATGAGTGGGTGGGTGAGTAGGTGGGTGAGTGAGCGGATGAATGGGTTAGATGATTAGATGGTGGGTGGGTGAGTGGGTTAGAGGGTGGGTCAGTGGGTGCACTCACCACTCAATCACCAAACCACTCACCCACCCACCCACTCACCCACCCACTCACCAACCCGCTCACCAACCCACTCACCCACTCACCAACCCACTCACCCCTTCCCCTCACCCCACGCAGATCAGCTGGACCGGCTAATCGGCAACCGCCCCCAAGTTCAGCACGGCGAGGTTCGCTTCCCGCTACAGCTCCCAGCCAGTCTGCAATCGACACCTCATCCTGTCCCCTATCTATCCACCACCTCCTCCACCACCTCCTCCACCACCACCTCCTCCACCACCACCAGCAGCAGCAGCACCTCCACCACCTCACCGTCAATCGACTGCACCGTCATGGCCGCCTCCGGCACCGTCATGGCCGCCCCCGGCACCGTCATGGCCGCCGTCGGCAGAGACCCACGGTTCGAGGTGGAGGAGGTGGAGGAGATGGAGGAGGTAGAGGTGGTGATGGAGGAGATGGAGGAGGTGGAGGAGGTGGAGGTAGAGGTGGTGGAGGTGGTGGTGGTGGAGGAGATGGAGATGGTGGTGGAGGTGGTGGATTGTGGAGGACGACAACGAGGTGGTGGTGGTGATGGTGGTGGTGGTGGTGGTGGAGGTGGCAGTGGTGGCGGTAGAGATGGTGGAGGTGGTGGTGGTGATCGTGGTGGAGGTGGTGGTGGAGGTGGTGGTGGTGGAGGTGGTGGAGGTGGTGGTGGTGGTGGTGGTGGAGGTGGTAGAGGTGGTGGTGGTGGTGGCGGTGGTGGTGGTGGAGATGGTGGAGGTGGTGGCGGTGATCGTGGTGGAGGTGGTGGTGGAGGTGGTGCAGGTGGTGGAGGTGGTAGAGGTGGTGGTGGTGGTGGAGGTGGTGGTGGTGGAGGTGGTGGTGGTGGAGGAGGTGGAGGTGGTGGTGGAGGTGGTGCAGGTGGTGGAGGTGGTGGAGGTGGTGGTGGTGGAGGAGGTGGAGGTGGTGATGCAGGTGGTGGTGATGTCGCCTCTCCGGATCTTCTGCTGTCGTCGGCCGCGCTGCCACTCAGCCACTCGGAACTCGAGGAGTGTGGGCTCCTCGCGGAGGAGTGTGGGCTCCTCACGGAGGAGTGTGGGCTCACCGCGGAGGAGTGTGGGCTCACCGCGGAGGAGTACGGGCTCACCGCGGAGGAGTGTGGGCTCACCGCGGAGGAGTGTGGGCTCCTCGTGGAGGAGTGTGGGCTGCTCACGGGGGAGTTCGGGTTGGTCACGGAGGGGTACGGGCTCACCACGGAGGGGTATGGGCTCACCACGGAGGAGTACGGGCTCACCACGGAGGAGTGTGGGCTCACCACGGAGGAGTACGGGTTGGTCACGGAGGAGTGTGGGCTGCTCACGGAGGGGTACGGGCTCACCACGGAGGACAGGCTCACCACGGAGGGGTACGGGCTCACCACGGAGGAGTGTGGGCTCACCACGGAGGGGTGTGGGCTCACCACGGAGGAGTGTGGGCTCACCACGGAGAGGTACGGGTTGGTCACGGAGGGGTACGGGCTCACCGCGGAGGAGTGTGGGCTACTCACGGAGGGGTACGGGCTCACCACGGAGTACAGACTGGACGGCTTCATCGAATTTGGACTGCATGGTGAGCTCCAGCGGAGGTGAGTCAGTCACTCGCTCAGTCACTCAGTCAGTCACTCACTCAGTCAGTCGCTCAGTCACTCAGTCAGTCAGTCGCTCAGTCACTCAGTCAGTCGCTCAGTCAGTCACTCAGTCACTCAGTAGCTCAGTCGCTCAGTCAGTAGCTCAGTCACTCAGTCAGTCACTCAGTCACTCAGTCAGTAGCTCAGTCAGTCACTCGCTCGCTCAGTCACTCGCTCAGTCACTCGCTCAGTCACTCGCTCAGTCACTCAGTAGCTCAGTCAGTCGCTCGCTCACTCAGTCACTCAGTCAGTAGCTCAGTCAGTCACTCGCTCAGTCACTCGCTCGCTCAGTCGCTCAGTCACTCGCTCAGTCACTCGCTCAGTCACTCAGTCAGTAGCTCAGTCAGTCGCTCGCTCACTCAGTCAGTAGCTCAGTCAGTCACTCGCTCAGTCACAGTCGCTCGCTCAGTCACTCAGTCAGTCGCTCAGTCACTCACTCAGTAGCTCAGTCAGTCACTCGCTCAGTCACAGTCGCTCGCTCAGTCACTCAGTCAGTCACTCGCTCAGTCACTCAGTCAGTCACTCAGTCACTCAGTCAGTCGCTCAGTCACTCAGTCAGTAGCTCAGTCACTCAGTCAGTAGCTCAGTCAGTCACTCGCTCGCTCAGTCACTCAGTCAGTCGCTCAGTCACTCACTCAGTCACTCACCCACCCACTCCCTCACTCACTCACTCAACCACTCACCCACTACTCTTTGGTTCTATTGGGTAAAGTCACGTAGTAGGTAAAAAATAAAACAAAAGTCACGACGTTTCGGCCACAACACAAGCGGCCTTCATCAGGTGAAGGGACCAGGCTGTCTCGAGGACAGCGCTGGAGTGAAACACAGCCAAGCTCAGACCGCGACCTTTAAGCTGTGTGAGAGTAATTAAGGTGCCTTGACAAAGGAATTAGCATAACAATTAGCATTTAATTGGCCGACTTAGCATGATGAACGGTGTAGAGGTGGTGTACACTCACTCACCTACCCACTCACCCACTCACTCACCCACTCACTCTTTTACCCACCCACTCCTAAACTCACCCACCCACTCACTCACCCACTCACTCACCCCCACCCCCCTCACCCAGGGAGTGTGCGTCAGGCAGTGTCTGTGGGGGTCTGGCAAAAAAACAACCCCCGACCTCCTCGTGGTAGCGGACGGGCAACTCTGTCGTGGGCGGTGCCATGGGGGGACAGCCAATTCCGATTGGCCTTTCCCCTCAGGGCGTGTGTAGCCACTACAGCGGCTAAATGGGGGCTCTGGATGGGTGCGAGGGGCTGGTCACCCCTCCACCTTCAATTAATTACCACTAAACCACGTCTAAAATATCTAATTAATAAGCTTGTGCCGGAGGCCCCGGGGGGGACAGGCGTCTTTGACGTCTCCTGGCCAAACCCCATTTGGCGGAGCCAGGAGATTGAATCTTTGCCCTCGGGGCTCCTCCAGAAACAACGAAAAGCCACTACGTGTGGCCACGTGGAATGTTCGAACGCTCACTGCGGAGGAGAGGCTGCCACCCCTCTGTCGGGAGCTGGACCGGTACCGCCTAGATCTCTGCGGCATTCGGGAGGTCCGGTGGACCGGTTCTGGCTCCTGCCACCATGAGGGGTGGACAGTCCTCTACTCGGGGCAGCAGACTGCCAAACAACAGGGTGTGGGTCTTCTTTTGAACAAAAGAATGAAGGGGGCGTGGGAGCGTGGCGGTGAGGTGTGGGAAGCTGTAAGCCCCAGGCTACTTTGGGCTCGCCTTCCCATCAACTGGAGGCGAGGAGTGGTGGTCGCGATTACTTATGCCCCCACCGAAGACGAACATCCGTGGAGGGATGCAGGCAAAGCCGATGAGTCAGATGCCTTCTATGACCTCCTGTCACAGGTGCTGGCTAAAGTGGCCCCTCGGGATAGTCATCTTGTTGGGTGACTTCAATGCCCGAGTTGGTCATGATGCTTGCACCTGGTCTGGAGTGATTGGAAGGCATGGGCCACATCAGCTCAATAACAATGGTAGGAGGCTGCTGGATTTTTGTGCAGCCCATGGGTTTGTAATTACCAACACGCTGTTCCGGCATCGGCGCATCCACACATCATGGATGCATGCCGGGTCCAAGTAAGAACATCTGCTGGACTACATAGTGACAGAACAGCGGATGTGGGCCCATGTCCTTGACACCAGGACCTACCGTGGAGCTGATCTGCCCTCTGACCATCGACTTGTCATCTGTAAGATGCGCCTGCCATTCTTCCACTCCGGTGGTGGGTGTACACCCAGGACCCCATTCCAACATAAAGTGGCCTGGTCTCAATTATCTGATGAAAGTTGCAAGCGAGAATTTCATCATCGCCTGCGGCTGGGGTTGGCATCGTCCCCGACTCCTCCTGATGTCGAGGGTAAATGGGCGAGGTTTAGGACTGTGACTCATGCTTCTGCAATGGCTGCTTTGGGTACGCAGTCCAGACCTCCCCAGACACCCTGGCTGACAGAGGAGGTGTTCAGGATGGTTGAGAAAAAGCGACAGGCCCACTGTCATCGGCTACAGAATCCCACGTCAGAGAATGAGGAGGCTTACCGCAGCCTTCGCTCGGAGGTTTCGGAGAGCCGTGAGGCGCTGCAAGGATGGGTGGTGGTCGAGATGGAGTCTGCCTCAGTGGCCCGCGTTCGACACTTCGCTTGGCCTCAAGGTGCACGTGGCCTGGCACAAGCGTCGTGGTGACGTCACCGCCACTTAGTGGCGAATGGCGGTTGTTGGTGTTGTTGTTGTGGGAGTCCACACCTCTGGCTGACCCACTCACCCACTCGCTCACCCACTCGCTCACCCACTCACTCACCCACTCACTCACCCTCCACCCCCCCTCACCCAGGGAGTGTGTGTCAGGCGGTGTCTGTGGGAGTCCACACCTCTGGCTGACTCACCCACTCGCTCACCCACTCACCCACTCACTCGCTCGCTCACCCACTCACTCACTCACTCGCTCACCCACTCACTCACCCACTCGCTCACCCGCTCACCCACTCACTCACCCTCCACCCCCCCTCACCCAGGGAGTGTGTGTCAGGCGGTGTCTGTGGGAGTCCACACCTCTGGCTGACTCACCCACTCGCTCACCCACCCACTCACCCACTCACCCACTCACCCACTCACTCACCCTCCACCCCCCTCACCCAGGGAGTGTGTGTCAGGCGGTGTCTGTGGGGGTCCACACCTCTGGCTGACTCACCCACTCGCTCACCCACTCACCCACTCACCCACTCGCTCACCCACTCACTCACTCACCCACTCACCCACCCACTCACCCTCCACCCCCCTCACCCAGGGAGTGTGTGTCAGGCGGTGTCTGTGGGAGTCCACACCTCTGGCTGACTCACCCACTCGCTCACCCACTCACCCACTCGCTCACCCACTCACTCACTCACCCACTCACCCACTCACTCACTCACCCTCCACCCCCCTCACCCAGGGAGTGTGTGTCAGGCGGTGTCTGTGGGAGTCCACACCTCTGAGCCGGTCTCCCATCGTCAGCCGCTGCCCATCGACGACGTCTCTGCATCGCACGCCACCACCGCCGCCGCCTCCGCTGATGATGATAGTGCTGATGATGATGCTGATGATGGTGCTGATGATGATGATGGTGGTGCTGATGATGATGGTGCAGAGTCGACGGGCCGCTATCTGGAATGGCTGAGGGGCACCCAGGCGTTGGCCTACGTGTGACGGTAGTGTGTAGTGTACAGTGTAGTGTAGTGTATAGTGTAGTGTATAGTGTAGATTGTAGGGTATAGTGTAGTGTGTAGTGTATAGTGTAGTGTATAGTGTAGTGTGTAGTATAGTGTAGTGTATAGTGTAGTAGTGTATAGTCTAGTAGTGTATAGTGTAGTGTCTAGTGTATTGTATAGTGTAGTAGTGTATAGTGTAGTGTCTAGTGTAGTGTATAGTAGTGTATAGTGTAGTGTATAGTTTAGTGTATAGTGTAGTAGTGTATAGTGTAGTGTATAGTGTAGTAGTGTATAGTGTAGTGTATAATGTAGTGTAGTGTATAGTGTAGTGTATAGTATAGTGTCTAGTGTAGTGTATAGTGTAGTGTATAGTTTAGTGTATAGTGTAGTGTCTAGTGTAGTGTATAGTGTAGTGTATAGTGTAGTGTATAGTGTAGTGTATAGTATAGTGGCTAGTGTAGTGCATAGTGTAGTGTATAGTGTAGTATAGTGTAGTGTATAGTGTAGTGTATAATGTAGTAGTGAATAGTGTATAGTGTGGTGTATAGTGTAGTGTATAGTATAGTAGTGTATAGTGTAGTGTATAGTGTAGTAGTGTATAGTGTAGTAGTGTATAGTGTGTAGTGTATAGTGTAGTGTGTAGTGTATAGTGTAGTAGTGTATAGTGTAGTGTCTAGTGTAGTGTAGTGTATAGTGTAGTGTAGTGTATAGTGTAGTGTATAGTGTAGTGTATAGTAGTGTGTAGTGTATAGTGTATAGTGTAGTGTATAGTGTAGTGTAGTGTATAGTGTAGTGTATAGTGTAGTGTATAGTGTAGTAGTGTATAGTGTAGTGTATAGTGTAGTAGTGTATAGTGTAGTAGTGTATAGTGTAGTAGTGTATAGTGTAGTGTACGTAGCCGACCTCCCTAATCGGAGTGTCACCATACGTGCGGCTGCAACCCAATGCAATTTCCGTGTGTCTGTGTCTATGTGTGTGTATCTACGTGTGTCTATGTGTGTCTGTGAGTGTCTATGTGTGTGTCTGTCTGTGAGTGTCTATGTGTGTCTGTCTGGGAATGTCTATGTGTGTGTGTCTGTGTGTCTATGTTTGTGTGTGTACATGTGTGTGTGTCTGGCCTTCATAGGTGCTCGCTAACAGCACTTGCCCCTACAGTCTGTTAAGGCTATACGGGGGATCTTTGTGTGTGTCTATGTTTGTGTGTGTACATGTGTGTGTGTCTGTGAGTGTCTTTGTGTGTCTGTGAGTGTCTATGTGTGTGTCTGTCTGGGAGTGTCTACGTGTGTCTCTTGTGTGTGTCTATGTTTGTGTGTACATGTGTGTCTGTGTGTGTGTATCTACGTGTCTGTGTGTGTCTGTGTCTGTGAGTGTCTATGTGTGTATCTAGGTTCATGTGTGTCTGTGAGTGTGTCTGCCTCAGTGGCCCACGATCACAAATCTCTCTTTAATTCCATCAAAAAAGTAACCTGCAGCACCAAACCTATTACCATCATTAGGGGAAAGAACGGTGATCCAATCTCCGACCCCCAGGAACAGGTATGCAGATTTGCTGAGCATTTCTGTGAGGTCCTGGGGGAGGGGAAATCCCTCGACATGGAAAACATCGTGGCACAAAGTGAGGATGACCCTGCTGAGGCTGCGGTGCCTCAAATATTGGAGGAAGTCACCCCCTGTGAGTGGCTGGCTGAGGTGCCATCTGTTGAGGAAGTACTGAAGGCGATCCAGAGTCTGAGACCAGGAAAGGCACCGGGCAGAGATGATCTCCCAAGCGAAATGCTGAGGGAAAGTGGCGTTTGTGCATAGACTGCCCTATATGACATCATAACAAGTCTGGACCACTGGATGGGTTCCGCAGGATTGGAAGGATGCCCTGGTGGTCCCCCTTTTTAAGAAGGGGGATCGCACAGACTGTAACAACTACAGGGGCATCTCACTCCTCAGTGTGCCGGGAAAAGGTCCTGGCAAGGATTATTAAACATCGCCTTGCCAGGCACGCTGAGGAGAGGCTTGCGGAGCCCCAATGCGGTTTCAGTAAAGGGCAGTCCGGCACAGATGCCATATTTTCTGTCCGTCTGCTACAGCAGAGGTGTAGGGAATTTCAACAAGACCTACATCTCTGCTTTATTGACCTGGTCAAGGCCTATGATACCATCAGTAGGCCTGGGCTCTGGGTTGCTTTTCGTGCTTTCGGAGTCCCTGACCCTCTGCTCACGATCATTAAGGACCTTCATGATGGTGAGCGGGCCCGGGTAAAACTACGTGGCCTGGAGTCGGAGCCATTCCCTGTACACCTTGGGGTGCGACAGGGATGTCCTCTGGCTCCCACATTATTTATCATCTATTTTGACCACGTAGTTCGTGAGGCCTTCAATAGCTGTACCGGGGGAATCTCCATATGGTACAGATACAATGGGAGGCTGATCGATGCCCGGGTGCGGTAAAAAGATGGCTCCCTATTGATCAACCACGTTATGTATGCCGATGATGTGGTAATAGCTGCTCAGAGGAGGAGTTGGAGACGCTGCTGCTGAGACTGGAGCGTGCCACTAAGAGGTGGGGCCTTACCATCAGCCCACACCAAAACTAAGCACCTGCCTGGGTATTTTGTACCATCGGACACTCCACCCCCACAACTCCCAATCGGTGATGGGGCAGTTGTGGAGGGAGTGTAGAGTTTCCCATACCTGGGCAGTGTGCTTATGACCGGCTCCAGTTTAACAGCAGAGGTCTCACTCCGAATCAGTCGAGCGGCAATATCTTTTCATCGGTTGCGTAACGCTGTGTGGAAGCTACCTGGTCTGTCGCTCCGCACTAAGCTTCAGGTCTTCTCGGCCAGACATTCCCTCCCTTCTCTACGCTTGCGAAACGTGGACCCCCCTAATGGAACATCTTCGCCGGTTAGAAACATTTAGACTGGCCCTGCCTATGATCCATCCTGGGTTTAACCAGACTGGATTGTGTGAGGAGCTCACAAATCCTAGAAAGATCTGGGTAAAGTCCCATCGGTGAGCTCCTCCGGCAGGCAAGGCTGCGTTGGCTGGGTCATGTAGCCCGCATGCCCAGCCACCGCATGCCGAAACAGCTTTTGTTCGGCCGGATCGAGGGGGCTAAACGGGCGCGGCACGGGCTAGAGAAGAGATGATGATGATGATGGTGGTGATGACGATGATGATGGTGGTGATGATGGTGGTGATGACGGTGATAATGGTGGTGATGATGGTTGTGATGATGGTGCTGATGATGGTGATGACGATATTATCATCACACTACACTATACACTACATTACACTAATTGTAAATGTCGTGGCTTGGCTCTGCAACAGACAAGCGGTATTACTGTGCTCGTACACTACACTATACACAACACTGTACACTACACTGCTATACACTACACTATACACTACAACACTACACTAAACTATACACTACCACACTATACACTATATCCACTACTACACTATAACACTATACACTACACTATACACTACAGCACTACACTAATATACACTACACTATCCATTACTACACTATACACTACTATACTTCTATACACTACACTGCACACTCCACTACACACTACACTATACAATACACTACTATACACCACTACTATACACTACACTGTTATACACTACACACTACAACACTACACTAAACTATACACTACCACACTATACACTATATCCACTACTACACTATACCACTATACACTACAACACTACACTATACACTACAACACTACACTGGTATACACTACACTATCCATTACTACACTATACACTACACTATACACTACTATACACTACACTACTATACACCACTATTATACACTACACTGGTATACACTACTATCCATTACTACACTATACACTACTATACTTCTATACACTCCACTACACTACTACACACTCCACTACACTTCTACACACTACACTATACACTCCACTACACTACTATACACTACACTATACACTCTACACTACACTATACACTACACCGCTATAGACTACACTACTATACTATACAATACACACTACACTACTATACACTACACTATACACTACTATACACCACACTACTATACACCACTACACTACACCACTATACACTACACTATACACTACACTACTATACAATACACACTACACCACTACTATACACTACACTATACACTACTATACACCACACTACTATACACCACTACACACTACACCACTACACTACACCACTATACACTACACTATACACTACACACTACACCACTATACACTACACCACTATACACTACACTACACCACTATACACTACACTACACCACTATACACTACACCACTATACACTACACTACTATACACTACACACTATACACTACACCACTATACACTACACCACTATACACTACACTACACCACTATACACTACACCACTATACACTACACCACTATACACTACTGGCCACGTCCTGTGTCGTGAATGGAATCAAAATAAACCTCCTCCCTCCTCGTAGCGACCTCGTAGCGACCTCGCCGCTAGGCCGGTAGGTCCAGCGTGAAGCACGTGGTTTGGTTGGCCTGTTGTTGTTGGTGTTGTTGGTGTTGTTGTGTTAACGAGAGACTCGAGTTGACGTGGCCTGCGGTTTTTTTTTTCGCGTTGTAAAAAAAAACATTTCTACAGAGTTTACAATTACGAGAGAGAGGGGGGAAAAAAACACGATCGCGTAATTTGTATTTAAAAATTGTTGTTGTTGTTGTTGTTAAATTAAAAGAAATAAGATTTGCGCTGTTAGAGCGGTCGATGTTGTGCGGGTGGTTGAGTGGGTGGGTGAGTGAGTGGTTGAGTGGGTGGGTGAGTGAGTGGGTGGGTGAGTGAGTGGGTGGGTGAGTGGGTGAGTGAGTGAGTGGGTGAGTGAGTGAGTGGATGAGTGGGTGAGTGAGTGGGTGAGTGGGTGGGTGAGTGGTTGAGTGGGTGGGTGAGTGGGTGAGTGAGTGGGTGGGTGAGTGGGTGAGTGAGTGGGTGAGTGGGTGAGTGAGTGAGTGGGTGAGTGGGTGAGTGAGTGGGTGAGTGGGTGGATGAGTGAGTGGGTGAGTGGGTGGGTGAGTGAGTGAGTGGGTGGGTGGTTGGGTGACTGGTTGGGTGGTTGGTTAGGTGAGTGGGTGGATGGTTGGGTGAGTGGGTGGGTGAGTGGTTGGGTGAGTGGTTGAGTGGGTGGGTAGTTGGGTGACTGGGTGGTTGAGTGGGTGGTTGAGTGGGTGGTTGGGTGGGTGAGTGGGTGGGTGAGTGAGTGGGTGAGTGGGTGAGTGAGTGAGTGGGTGGGTGGTTGGGTGACTGGTTGGGTGGTTGGTTAGGTGAGTGGGTGGATGGTTGGGTGAGTGGGTGGGTGGTTGGTTGGGTGAGTGGTTGAGTGGGTGGGTAGTTGGGTGGGTGGGTGAGTGGGTGGGTGAGTGGGTGAGTGAGTGGGTGAGTGGGTGAGTGGGTGGGTGAGTGGGTGAGTGAGTGGGTGGTTGGGTGACTGGTTGGGTGGTTGGTTAGGTGAGTGGGTGAGTGGGTGGATGGTTGGGTGAGTGGGTGGGTGAGTGGGTGAGTGGTTGGGTGGTTGGTTGGGTGAGTGGTTGAGTGGGTGGGTAGTTGGGTGACTGGTTGGGTGAGTGGGTGGTTGAGTGAGTGGTTGAGTGGGTGGTTGGGTGGGTGAGTGGGTGGTTGGGTGGGTGAGTGGGTGGTTGAGTGGTTGGGTGGGTGAGTGGGTGGTTGGGTGGGTGAGTGGTTGAGTGGGTGGTTGGGTGGTTGAGTGGGTGGTTGAGTGACTAGTTGGGTGGTTGGTTGGGTGAGTGGGCGGGTGTCTTGAGTGGGTGGGTGGATGCATGAGTGGTTGAGTCGGTGTGTGAGTGGGTCAGTGTGTGGGTGTGCGCATATGTGAGTGGGTGGCTGAGTGCGCGAGTGTGTGGGTGAGTGCGTGGGTGAGTGAGTGGGTGTGTGTGACTGACACGGGCTAGAGAAGAGATGGAGTGATGTGGTACAGGAGGACGTGGAGCTGAGTGGACTTGCCGATGACCGGTACCAGCGGTGTCAAGATCGGCCTCTGTAGAGGAGGCTCGTGAAGGACGCTGCTGCTGCTGCTACTGTGCAGTGCCAGGCTAGGTGCACCGTGCGGCTACTCGTCCTCCAGCAACAACGGAGGGCAGAGGAGCGACGTTCACAACAAGGAGCGGAGCGCCGGGCTCATCTCAGTCAGTCAACCCATGGCACCTGCTGAGTCTGTCCCGTGACCTCCTCCAGCGTCTAGCCTGGCTGGTGAGCGAGTGGGCGAGTGAGTGTACGAGTGAGTGGGTGTGAGAGTGAGTGGGTGAGTGAGTAGGTGAGCGAGTGTATGAGTGGGTGAGTGAGTGGGTGAGTGAGTGGATGAGCGAGTGGGTGAGTGAGCGGGTGAGTGAATGTACGAGTGGGTGTGAGAGTGAGTGGGTGAGTGAGTAGGTGAGCGAGTGTATGAGTGGGTGAGTGAGTGAGAGGGTGAGCGAGTTCTATGAGTGAGCGGGTGAGTGTACGAGTGAGTGGGTGAGTGAGTGTACGAGTGGGTGAGCGAGTTCTATGAGTGAGCGGGTGAGTGTACGAGCGAGTGAGCGGGTGAGGGACTGAGTGAGTGTACAAGCTCGCGACGTACGAGTGAGCGGGTGAGCGAGTGTACGAGTGAGCGGGTGAGTGTACGAGTGAGCGAGTGAGTGTACGAGTGAGCGGGTGAGTGTATGAGTGAGCGGGTGAGTGTACGAGTGAGCGGGTGAGTGTACGAGTGAGCGGGTGAGTGTACAAGCTAGCGAGTGTACGGGTGAGTGAGCGAGTGAGCGGGTGAGCGAGTGGGTGAGTGAGCGGGTGAGTGTACGAGTGAGCGGGTGAGTGTACAAGCTAACGAGTGTACGGGTGAGTGAGCGAGTGAGCGGGTGAGCGAGTGGGTGAGTGAGCGGGTGAGTGTACGAGTGAGCGGGTGAGTGTACAAGCTAGCGAGTGTACGGGTGAGTGAGCGAGTGAGCGGGTGAGCGAGTGGGTGAGTGAGCGGGTGAGTGTACGAGTGTACTAGTGAGCGGGTGAGTGTACGAGTGAGCGAGTGAGTGTACGAGTGAGCGGGTGAGTGTACGAGTGAGCGGGTGAGTGTACAAGCTAGCAAGTGTACGAGTGAGTGTACGAGTGAGCGGGTGAGCGAGTGGGTTAGTGAGCGGGTGAGTGTACGAGTGTACTAGTGAGCGGGTGAGTGTACGAGTGAGCGGGTGAGTGTACAAGCTAGCGAGTGTACGAGTGAGTGGGTGAGTGAGTGGGTGAGCGAGTGTGCGAGTGAGTGGGTGAGTGTACGAGTGAGCGGGTGAGTGAGCGAGTAAGGGGATGAGTAAGTGTACGATTGAGTGGGTGAGTGAGTGTACGATTGAGTGGGTGAGTGAGTGTACAAGTGAGTGTACGATTGAGTGAGCGGGTGAGTGTACGATTGAGTGGATGAGTGAGCGGGTGAGTGTACGAGTGAGCGGGTGAGTGTACGAGTGAGCGGGTGAGTGTACAAGTGAGTGTACGATTGAGTGGGTGAGCGGGTGAGTGTACGAGTGGGTGGGTGATGTGTGAATGAGTGGGTGAGTGAGTGTACGATTGAGTGGGTGGGTGAGCGCGGGTGAGTTTACGAGCGAGTGAGCGGGTGAGTTTACAAGCAAGTGATCGGGTGAATGAGCGAGTGAGTGTACGAGTGAGTGGGTGATGTGTGTGTGAGTGGGTGAGTGAGTGTACAAGTGAGTGTACGATTGAGTGGGTGAGTGAGCGGGTGAGTGAGCGGGTGAGTGAGCGAGTGAGCGGGTGAGCGAGCGGGTGAGCGAGCGGGTGAGCGAGCGGGTGAGTGTACGAGTGAGCGGGTGAGTGTACGAGTGAGCGGGTGAGCGAGCGTGACAGGAGGGATGGGCAGACAGACATAAGTGTGCGATATTTAATAACAATACAAACGCTGATGCAGCAGGCACACATCGCCTGAATCCCGCTCGCCCCCCTCAATCCTCGCCGATCTCAGACAACATCGTGATCACTCCCCTCCTGTGCTCACAGACGCAACTCACAACAACTACAAAGCTCCCCCAGGTAGCCTCTAGCAGGGCTGTAGGGGCAAGTGCTGCTAGTAGCGAGTAGCAGCACCTATGATACACACACACAAAGCTCCCCCAGGTAGCCTCTAGCAGGGCTGTAGGGGCAAGTGCTGTTAGTAGCAGCAGCAGCGTCTATGAAGGCTACCGGCACCTTGGCTACACACAGAGGGGGTGGGTGGCCACCACCACCACCACGCCCGGCCGCCTTTGTCTCTCCCCCAGTGTGTCACACACACACACACCCTCTCACACTCACCTACTCACTCATTCACCTACTCACTTGTACACACAAAGCTCCCCCAGGTAGCCTCTAGCAGGGCTGTAGGGGCAAGTGCTGCTAGTAGCGAGTAGCAGCACCTATGATACACACACACAGACAAAGCTCCCCCAGGTAGCCTCTAGCAGGGCTGTAGGGGCAAGTGCTGCTAGTAGCGAGTAGCAGCACCTATGATACACACACACACAGACAAAGCTCCCCCAGGTAACCTCTAGCAGGGCTGTAGGGGCAAGTGCTGTTAGTAGCAGCAGCACCACCTATGATACACACAAAGCTCTCCCAGGTAGCCTCTAGCAGGGCTGTAGGGGCAAGTGCTGCTAGTAGCAGCAGCAGCGTCTATGAAGGCTACCGGCACCTTGGCTACACACAGAGGGGGTGGGTGGCAACCACCACCACCACGCCCGGCCGCCTTTGTCTCTCCCCCAGTGTCTCACACACACACACACACACCCTCTCACACTCACCTACTCACTCATTCACCTACTCACTTGTACACACAAACAAAGTTCCCCCAGGTAGCCTCTAGCAGGGCTGTAGGGGCAAGTGCTGTTAGTAGCGAGTAGTGGTGGTGGTAGTTGTGGTGGTAGTGGTGGGTGTGGTGGTGGTAGTGGTGGTTGTAGCGGTGGTGGTAGTGGTGGTTGTAGTGGTGGTGGTAGTGGTGGTTGTAGTGGTGGGTGTGGTGGTGGTAGTTGTGGTGGTAGTGGTGGTTGTGGTGGTGGTGGTAGTTGTGGTGGTAGTGGTGGTTGTGGTGGTTGTGGTAGTTGTGGTGGTAGTGGTGGTTGTGGTGGTTGTGGTAGTTGTGGTGGTAGTGGTGGTAGTGGTGGTTGTGGTGGTGGTAGTGGTGGTGGTAGTTGTGGTGGTAGTGGTGTGTGTGGTGGTGGTAGTGGTAGGTGTGGTGGTGGTGGTTGTAGTGGTAGTTGTGGTGGTAGTGGTGGTTGTGGTGGTAGTGGTGGATGTGGTGGTGGTGGTAGTTGTGGTGGTAGTGGTGGTTGTGGTAGTTGTGGTGGTAGTGGTGGGTGTGGTGGTGGTAGTGGTGGTTGTGGTGGTGGTTGTAGTGGTTGTGGTGGTTGTAGTGGTAGTGGTAGTTGTGGTAGTTGTGGTGGTTGTGGTGGTGGTCCTGAGTGAGAATCGAACTTGGGTCTCTGCCCAGGTTGGTAGCGCAGCGCGCTAACCGCTGCGCCACCGCTCCCCACACTCACACACTAAGAAACAACTTTACAAACATGGCCGACGTGATACCCCCCCACGCAACACGGCCGACGTGACACCCCTACGCAACATGACCGATGTGACACCCCTACACAACATGGCCGACGTGGCATCAAACCCCCCACACAACATGGCCGACGTGACATTACACCCCCGACGCAACATGGCCGACGGGACTTGCAACGTCTCTTAACCACGCCACCACCATCCACACCACCCACTCACATCACACCACACCAATCACATCACTCACACCACCCACACCACTCACACCACACACCACCCACACCACTCACACCACACACCACCCACACCACTCACACCACACCACTCTCCCCACACCACCCACACCACTCACACCACCCACACCACCCACACCACCCACACCACATCACTCACACCACCCACACCACTCACACCACCCCACCCACACCACACCACTCTCCCCACACCACTCACACCACTCACACCACACCACCACTACTACTGCTGCTGATGATGCGAACGCTCGTCCAGCCTCTTGACGTGGATCCTGCGAACTCTGCCCACTCGCCGCTGCTGCTGCTGCTGCTGTTGCTGCTGCTGCTGCTCCAGCTGCTGCTGCTGCTGCTCCAGCTGCTGCTGCTGCTGCTGTAGCTGCTGCTCCACCTCCAGC
Source organism: Petromyzon marinus (assembly GCF_048934315.1). NCBI lineage: Eukaryota > Metazoa > Chordata > Hyperoartia > Petromyzontiformes > Petromyzontidae > Petromyzon > Petromyzon marinus. Next base: position 856,176 of record NW_027422621.1, read on the forward strand.
TGCTGCTGCTCCAGCTGCTGCTGCTGCTGCTCCAGCTCCAGCTGCTGCTGCTGCTGCTGCTGCTCTTCGTCGTCGTCGGGGGCGGCGGCGTCGGCGTTGGGCCGCCCGGCCGCACCGCCCGTGGCCTCCAGCAGGGCGTTGTCTGGGCCGTGTCGGCCATCGCGGGCCTCGTACAGCAGGATGTTGAGGGTCTCCTCGTAGATGCGGGCCTCCGGGAACTCCACCTGAGACGAGGCGGGGGGGCGGCAGTGGTCACGTGACCTGGTACAGCAGGATGTTGAGGGTCTCCTCGTAGATGCGGGCCTCCGGGAACTCCACCTGAGACGAGGCGGGGGGGAGGCAGTGGTCACGTGACCTGGTACAGCAGGATGTTGAGGGTCTCCTCGTAGATGCGGGCCTCCGGGAACTCCACCTGAGACGAGGCGGGGGGGCAGGGGGGGGCGGCAGTGGTCACGTGACCTGGTACAGCAGGATGTTGAGGGTCTCCTCGTAGATGCGGGCCTCCGGGAACTCCACCTGAGACGAGGCGGGGGGGCGGCAGTGGTCACGTGACCTGGTACAGCAGGATGTTGAGGGTCTCCTCGTAGATGCGGGCCTCCGGGAACTCCACCTGAGACGAGGCGGGGGGGCGGCAGTGGTCACGTGACCTGGTACAGCAGGATGTTGAGGGTCTCCTCGTAGATGCGGGCCTCCGGGAACTCCACCTGAGACGAGGCGGGGGGGCGGCAGTGGTCACGTGACCTGGTACAGCAGGATGTTGAGGGTCTCCTCGTAGATGCGGGCCTCCGGGAACTCCACCTGAGACGAGGCGGGGGGGCGGCAGTGGTCACGTGACCTGGTACAGCAGGATGTTGAGGGTCTCCTCGTAGATGCGGGCCTCCGGGAACTCCACCTGAGACGAGGCGGGGGGGCGGCAGTGGTCACGTGACCTGGTACAGCAGGATGTTGAGGGTCTCCTCGTAGATGCGGGCCTCCGGGAACTCCACCTGAGACGAGGCGGGGGGTAGGGGGGGGCGGCAGTGGTCACGTGACCTGGTACAGCAGGATGTTGAGGGTCTCCTCGTAGATGCGGGCCTCCGGGAACTCCACCTGAGACGAGGCGGGGGGCGGGGGCGGAGGGGGCGGCAGTGGTCACGTGACCGTGAGTGAGAGGGGGGCGGCAGTGGTCACGTGACCGTGAGAAGGGAGGCGGCAGTGGTCACGTGACCTGGTACAGCAGGATGTTGAGGGTCTCCTCGTAGATGCGGGCCTCCGGGAACTCCACCTGAGACGAGGCGGGGAGTAGGGGGGGGCGGCAGTGGTCACGTGACCTGGTACAGCAGGATGTTGAGGGTCTCCTCGTAGATGCGGGCCTCCGGGAACTCCACCTGAGACGAGGCGGGGGGCGGGGGCGGAGGGGGCGGCAGTGGTCACGTGACCGTGAGTGAGAGGGGGGCGGCAGTGGTCACGTGACCGTGAGAAGGGAGGCGGCAGTGGTCACGTGACCTGGTACAGCAGGATGTTGAGGGTCTCCTCGTAGATGCGGGCCTCCGGGAACTCCACCTGAGACGAGGCGGGGGGCGGGGGGGGCGGCAGTGGTCACGTGACCGTGAGTGAGAGGGGGGCGGCAGTGGTCACGTGACCGTGAGAAGGGAGGCGGCAGTGGTCACGTGACCTGGTACAGCAGGATGTTGAGGGTCTCCTCGTAGATGCGGGCCTCCGGGAACTCCACCTGAGACGAGGCGGGGGGGCGGCAGTGGTCACGTGACCTGGTACAGCAGGATGTTGAGGGTCTCCTCGTAGATGCGGGCCTCCGGGAACTCCACCTGAGACGAGGCGGGGGGCAGGGGCGGAGGGGGCGGCAGTGGTCACGTGACCTGGTACAGCAGGATGTTGAGGGTCTCCTCGTAGATGCGGGCCTCCGGGAACTCCACCTGAGACGGGGCGGGGGCGGGGGGGCGGCAGTGGTCACGTGACTGTGAGTGAGAGGGGGGGGGCGGCAGTGGTCACGTGACCGTGAGTGAGAGGGGGGCGGCAGTGGTCACGTGACCTGGTATAGCAGGATGTTGAGGGTCTCCTCGTAGATGCGGGCCTCCGGGAACTCCACCTGAGACGAGGCGGGGGGCGGGGGCGGAGGGGGCGGCAGTGGTCACGTGACCGTGAGTGAGAGGGGGGCGGCAGTGGTCACGTGACCGTGAGAAGGGAGGCGGCAGTGGTCACGTGACCTGGTACAGCAGGATGTTGAGGGTCTCCTCGTAGATGCGGGCCTCCGGGAACTCCACCTGAGACGAGGCGGGGAGTAGGGGGGGGCGGCAGTGGTCACGTGACCTGGTACAGCAGGATGTTGAGGGTCTCCTCGTAGATGCGGGCCTCCGGGAACTCCACCTGAGACGAGGCGGGGGGCGGGGGCGGAGGGGGCGGCAGTGGTCACGTGACCGTGAGTGAGAGGGGGGCGGCAGTGGTCACGTGACCGTGAGAAGGGAGGCGGCAGTGGTCACGTGACCTGGTACAGCAGGATGTTGAGGGTCTCCTCGTAGATGCGGGCCTCCGGGAACTCCACCTGAGACGAGGCGGGGGGCAGGGGGGGGCGGCAGTGGTCACGTGACCTGGTACAGCAGGATGTTGAGGGTCTCCTCGTAGATGCGGGCCTCCGGGAACTCCACCTGAGACGAGGCGGGGGGCGGAGGGGGCGGCAGTGGTCACGTGACCGTGTGTTAGAGGGGGCGGCAGCAGTCACGTGACCTGGTACAGCAGGATGTTGAGGGTCTCCTCGTAGATGCGGGCCTCCGGGAACTCCACCTGAGACGAGGCGGGGGGCGGCAGTGGTCACGTGACCTGGTACAGCAGGATGTTGAGGGTCTCCTCGTAGATGCGGGCCTCCGGGAACTCCACCTGAGACGAGGCGGGGGGTAGGGGGGGGCGGCAGTGGTCACGTGACCTGGTACAGCAGGATGTTGAGGGTCTCCTCGTAGATGCGGGCCTCCGGGAACTCCACCTGAGACGAGGCGGGGGGCGGGGGCGGAGGGGGCGGCAGTGGTCACGTGACCGTGAGTGAGAGGGGGGCGGCAGTGGTCACGTGACTGTGAGAAGGGAGGCGGCAGTGGTCACGTGACCTGGTACAGCAGGATGTTGAGGGTCTCCTCGTAGATGCGGGCCTCCGGGAACTCCACCTGAGACGAGGCGGGGGGCGGGGGGGGCGGCAGTGGTCATGTGACCGTGAGTGAGAGGGGGGCGGCAGTGGTCACGTGACCGTGAGAAGGGAGGCGGCAGTGGTCACGTGACCTGGTACAGCAGGATGTTGAGGGTCTCCTCGTAGATGCGGGCCTCCGGGAACTCCACCTGAGACGAGGCGGGGGGCGGGGGGGGCGGCAGTGGTCACGTGACCGTGAGTGTGAGGGGGGCGGCAGTGGTCACGTGACCGTGAGAAGGGAGGCGGCAGTGGTCACGTGACCTGGTAAAGCAGGATGTTGAGGGTCTCCTCGTAGATGCGGGCCTCCGGGAACTCCACCTGAGACGAGGCGGGGGGCGGGGGGGGCGGCAGTGGTCACGTGACCGTGAGTGAGAGGGGGGCGGCAGTGGTCACGTGACCGTGAGAAGGGAGGCGGCAGTGGTCACGTGACCTGGTACAGCAGGATGTTGAGGGTCTCCTCGTAGATGCGGGCCTCCGGGAACTCCACCTGAGACGAGGCGGGGGGCAGGGGCGGGGGGGGCGGCAGTGGTCACGTGACCGTGAGTGAGAGGGGGGGGCGGCAGTGGTCACGTGACCTGGTACAGCAGGATGTTGAGGGTCTCCTCGTAGATGCGGGCCTCCGGGAACTCCACCTGAGACGAGGCGGGGGGCGGGGGGGCGGCAGTGGTCACGTGACCTGGTACAGCAGGATGTTGAGGGTCTCCTCGTAGATGCGGGCCTCCGGGAACTCCACCTGAGACGAGGCGGGGGGCGGAGGGGGCGGCAGTGGTCACGTGACCTGGTACAGCAGGATGTTGAGGGTCTCCTCGTAGATGCGGGCCTCCGGGAACTCCACCTGAGACGAGGCGGGGGGGCGGCAGTGGTCACGTGACCGTGTGTTAGAGGGGGCGGCAGCAGTCACGTGACCGTGAGAAGGGGGGCGGCAGTGGTCACGTGACCTGGTACAGCAGGATGTTGAGGGTCTCCTCGTAGATGCGGGCCTCCGGGAACTCCACCTGAGACAAGGCGGGGGGCGGGGGCGGGGGGGCGGCAGTGGTCACGTGACTGTGCGAGAGACAGGTGAGAGGGGAACGGCAGTAGTCACGTGACCGTGAGAGGGGGCAGCAGTGGTCACGTGACCGTGCGTGAGAGGGGGCGGCAGTAGTCACGTGACCGTGCGCGAGAGGGGGGCGGCAGTGGTCACGTGACCATGCGCGAGAGGGGGGCGGCAGTAGTCACGTGACCGTGCGCGAGAGTGGGGGGGACGGCAGTGGTCACGTGACCGTGCGTGAGAGGGGAACGGCAGTAGTCACGTGACCGTGCGCGAGAGTGGGGGGGCGGCAGTGGTCACGTGACCGTGCGGCACCTTGGTCTGCTTCTTCTCGGTGGTGTAGACGATGGAGGTGCAGCAGACCTCCGCTATCTTGCGCCCCAGGCCGTAGAAGGACCAGCAGCAGATCTCGTCGCCGATCACGTCCTTGATGAAGAGCACGCGGCCGTTGAATCGCAGAGACAGCTTGTCAAAGAGCTCGATGTTCTTGAGGGTGTTGTCGTCCGACATGCTGAGTAGATAGACACACACACACAGACACAGACAGACACACACACATACACAGACACACACAGACACACACACAGACAGACACGCGGCCGTTGAATCGCAGAGACAGCTTGTCAAAGAGCTCGATGTTCTTGAGGGTGTTGTCGTCCGACATGCTGAGTAGATACACACACAGACACACACACACACACAGACACACACACACACACACAGACACACAGACACACACACACAGACACACACACACAGACACGCGCCCGTTGAATCGCAGAGACAGCTTGTCAAAGAGCTCGATGTTCTTGAGGGTGTTGTCGTCCGACATGCTGAGTAGATAGACACAGACACACACACAGACACACACATACATACATACACACACAGACACACACACACATAGACACACACACACACAGACACACACACACACAGACACACACACACACAGACACACACACACACAGACACACAGACACACACACACACAGACACACAGACACACACACACATAGACACACACACACACAGACACACACACACACAGACACACACACACACAGACACACACACACACACAGACACACAGACACACACACACACAGACACACAGACACACACACACAGACACACACACACAGACACGCGCCCGTTGAATCGCAGAGACAGCTTGTCAAAGAGCTCGATGTTCTTGAGGGTGTTGTCGTCCGACATGCTGAGTAGATAGACACAGACACAGACACACACAGACACATACACACAGACACACATAGACACAGACACACACACAGACACACACAGACACACAGACACACACAGACACACAGACACACAGACACACACAGACACACAGACACACACACACACAGACACACACACAGACACACAGACACACACACAGACACACGCACACACAGACACACACACACAGATACACACAACAACAACAACAACAACCGCCATTCGCCACTAAGTGGCGGTGACGTCACCACGACGCTTGTGCCAGGCTATGTGCACCCTGAGGCCACGTGAAGTGTCGAACGCCCGCTGGCAGGAGGTCACGGGGCAGACCCAGGTGCCACGGGTCGACTGACTGAGATGACTGGCTGATGCACCACCTGTGCCCCCTACTGTGCCAACCTGCTGTGCTTTAGCCACCCGGCGCTCCGCTCGCTGTTGTGAGCGTCGCTCCTCCGCCCTCCGTTGTTGTTGGAGGGCGACTGCCTCCAACTGCCCAGTAGCATCCTTCACGAGCCTCCTCCACAGAGGCCGATCTTGACACCGCTGGTACCAGTCATCGGCAAGTCCACTCAGCTCCACGTCCTCCTGTACCACATCACTCCATCTCTTCTCTAGCCCGTGCCGCGCCCGCTTAGCCCCCTCAATCCGGCCAAACAAAAGCTGTTTCGGCATGCGGTGGCTGGGCATGCGGGCTACATGACCCAGCCATCGCAGCCTTGCCTGCCGGAGGAGCTCACCGATGGGACCCTGCCCAGATCTTTCAAGGATTTGTGAGCTCCTCACACAATCCAGTCTGGTTAAACCCAGGATGGATCGTAGGCAGGTCAGCCTAAATTTTTCTAACCGGCGAAGATGTTCCATTAGGGGGGTCCACGTTTCGCAAGCGTAGAGAAGGGAGGGAATGACCGTGGCCGAGAAGACCTGAAGCTTAGTGCGGAGCGACAGACCAGGTAGCTTCCACACAGCGTTACGCAACCGATGAAAAGATATTGCCGCTCGACTGATTCGGAGTGAGACCTCTGCTGTTAAACTGGAGCCAGTCATAAGCACACTGCCCAGGTATGGGAAACTCTCCACTCTCTCAACAACTGCCCCATCACCGATTGGGAGTTGTATGGGTGGAGTGTCCGATGGTACAAAATACCCAGGCAGGTGCTTAGTTTTGGTGGGGCTGATGGTAAGGCCCCACCTCTTAGTGGCACGCTCCAGTCTCAGCAGCAGCGTCTCCAACTCCTCCTCTGACTGAGCAGCTATTACCAAGTCATCAGCATACATAACGTGGTTGAGCAATAGGGAGCCATCCCTTGACCGCACCCGGGCATCGATTAGCCTCCCATTATATCTGTACCATATGGAGATTCCCCCGGTACAGCTATTGAAGGCTTCACGAACTACGTGGTCAAAATAGATGTTAAATAATGTGGGAGCCAGAGGACATCCCTGTCGCACCCCAAGGTGTACAGGGAATGGCTCTGACTCCCGGCCACGTAGTTTTACCCGGGCCCGCTCACCATCATGAAGGTCCTTAATGATCGTGAGCAGAGGGTCAGGTACTCCAAAAGCACGAAGAACGACCCAGAGCCCAGGCCTACTGATGGTATCATAGGCCTTGACCAGGTCAATAAAGCAGAGATGTAGGTCTTGTTGGAATTCCCTACACCTCTGCTGTAGCAGACGGACAGAAAATATGGCATCTGTGCAGGACCGCCCTTTCCTGAAACCGCATTGGGGCTCCGCAAGCCTCTCCTCAGCGTGCCTGGCAAGGCGATGCTGAATAATCCTTGCCAGGACCTTTCCCGGCACACTGAGGAGTGAGATGCCCCTGTAGTTGTTACAGTCTGTGCGGTCCCCCTTCTTAAAAAGGGGGACCACCAGGGCATCCTTCCAATCCTGCGGAACCCGTCCAGTGGTCCAGACTGTTGTTATGATGTCATATAGGGCAGTCTGTGCACAAACGCCACCCTCCCTCAGCATTTCGCTTGGGAGATCATCTCTGCCCGCTGCCTTTCCTGGTCTCAGACTCCGGATCGCCTTCAATACTTCCTCAGCAGATGGCACCTCAGCCAGCCACTCACAGGGGGTGACTTCATCCAATATTTGAGGCACCGCAGCCTCAGCAGGGTCATCCTCACTTTGTGCCACGATGTTTTCCTGGCTGTGGGATTTTCCCTCCCCCAGGACCTCACAGAAATGCTCAGCAAATCTGCGAACCTGTTCCTGGGGGTCGGAAATTGGATCACCGTTTTTTCCCCTAATGATGGTAATAGGTGTGGCGCTGCAGGTTACTTTTTTGATGGAGTTAAATAGCGATTTGTGATCACGGGCCACTGAGGCAGACTCCATCTCCTCAGCAACCCGCGACCACCACCCATCCTTGCAGCGCCTCACGGCTCTCCGAACCTCCGAGCGAAGGCTGCGGTAAGCCTCCTCATTCTCTGACGTGGGATTCTGTAGCCGATGACAGTGGGCCTGTCGCTTTTTCTCAACCATCCTGAACAACTCCTCTGTCATCCAGGGTGTCTGGGGAGGTCTGGACCGCGTACCCAAAGCAGCCATTGCAGCTGCATGAGTCACAGTCCTAAACCTCGCCCATTTACCCTCGACATCAGGAGGAGTCGGGGACGATGCCAATCCCAGCCGCAAGCGATGATGAAATTCTCGCTTGCAACTTTCATCAGATAACTGAGACCAGGCCACTTTAGGTTGGAATGGGGTCCTGGGTGTACACCCACCACCGGAGTGGAAGAATGGCAGGCGCATCTTACAGATGACTAGTCGATGGTCAGAGGGCAGATCAGCTCCACGGTAGGTCCTGGTGTCAAGGACATGGGCTCGCATTCGCTGGTCCGTCACTATGTAGTCCAGCAGATGTTCTTGCTTGGACCCGGCATGCATCCATGATGTTGTGTGGATGCGCCGATGCCGGAACAGCGTGTTGGTAATTACAAGCCCATGGGCTGCACAAAAATCTAGCAGCCTCCTACCGTTGTTATTGAGCTGATCTGGCCCATGCCCTCCAATCACTCCAGACCAGGTGCCAGTATCATGACCAACTCGGGCATTGAAGTCACCCAGCATGATGACTCTATCCCGAGGGGCCACTTTAGCCAGCACCTGTGACAGGAGGTCATAGAAGGCATCTGACTCATCGGCTTTGCCTGCATCCCTCCACGGATGTTCATCTTCGGTGGGGGCATAAGTAACCACGACCACCATTCCTCGCCTCCGGTTGATGGGAAGGCGAGCCCAAAGTAGCCTGGGGCTTACAGCTTCCCACACCTCACCGCCACGCTCCCACGCCCCCTTCATTCTTTTGTTCAAAAGAAGACCCACACCCTGTTGTTTGGCAGTCTGCTGCCCCGAGTAGAGGACTGTCCACCCCTCATGGTGGCAGGAGCCAGAGCCGGTCCACCGGACCTCCTGAATGCCGCATAGATCCAGGCGGTACCGGTCCAGCTCCCGACAGAGGAGTGGCAGCCTCTCCTCTGCAGTGAGCGTTCGAACATTCCACGTGGCCACCCGTAGTGGCTTTTCGTTGTTTCTGGAGTAGCCCCGAGGGTAGGTATTCAATCTCCTGGCTCCGCCAATTGGGGTTTGGCCAGGAGACGTCATAGACGCCTGGCCCCCCGGGGCCTCCGGCACAAGCTTAGTTGTTACATATTTCACTTTAATTCGTGGTTTTGTGGTAATTAATTGAAGGTGGAGGGGTTACCAGCCCCTCGCACCCGTCCAGAGCCCCCGTTTAGCCCCTGTGGTGGACACATATGCCATGAGGGGAGGAGCCAATCAAAATTGGAACTCCCCCCACAGCACTGTCCACGACAGAGTTGCCCGTCCGGCACCGCGAGGAGGTAGGGGGTTGTTTTGCCGGACACAGATACACACACACACAGACACACAGACACACGCACACACAGACACACAGACACACACACACAGACACACACACACGCACACACACACACGCACACAGACACACACACACAGACACACACACAGACACACACAGACACACACAGACACACACACACAGACACACACACACAGACACACACACACAGACACACACACACACAGACACACACACACACAGACACAGACACACACACAGACACACACACACACAGACACACACACAGACACACGCACACACAGACACACACACACACACACACAGACACACACACACACAGACACACGCACACACAGACACACAGACACACACACACAGACACACACACAGACACACACACACAGACACACAGACACACACACACACAGACACACACACACAGACACACAGACACACACACACAGACAGACACGCGCCCGTTGAATCGCAGAGACAGCTTGTCAAAGAGCTCGATGTTCTTGAGGGTGTTGTCGTCCGACATGCTGAGTAGATAGACACAGACACAGACACACACACAGACACACACACAGACACACACACAGATACACACACAGACAAACACACAAAGACACACACACAGACACACACACAACAACAACAACAACCGCCATTCGCCACTAAGTGGTGGTGACGTCACCACGATGCTTGTGCCAGGCTATGTGCACCCTGAGGCCACGTGAAGTGTCGAACGCCCGCTGGCAGGAGGTCACTGGGCAGACCCAGGTGCCACGGGTCGACTGACTGAGATGACTGGCTGATGCACCACCTGTGCCCCCTACTGTGCCAACCTGCTGTGCTTTAGCCACCCGGCGCTCCGCTCGCTGTTGTGAGCGTCGCTCCTCCGCCCTCCGTTGTTGTTGGAGGGCGACTGCCTCCAACTGCCCAGTAGCATCCTTCACGAGCCTCCTCCACAGAGGCCGATCTTGACACCGCTGGTACCGGTCATCGGCAAGTCCACTCAGCTCCACGTCCTCCTGTACCACATCACTCCATCTCTTCTCTAGCCCGTGCCGCGCCCGCTTAGCCCCCTCAATCCGGCCAAACAAAAGCTGTTTCGGCATGCGGTGGCTGGGCATGCGGGCTACATGACCCAGCCATCGCAGCCTTGCCTGCCGGAGGAGCTCACCGATGGGACCCTGCCCAGATCTTTCAAGGATTTGTGAGCTCCTCACACAATCCAGTATGGTTAAACCCAGGATGGATCGTAGGCAGGCCAGCCTAAATGTTTCTAACCGGCGAAGATGTTCCATTAGGGGGGTCCACGTTTCGCAAGCGTAGAGAAGGGAGGGAATGACCGTGGCCGAGAAGACCTGAAGCTTAGTGCGGAGCGACAGACCAGGTAGCTTCCACACAGCGTTACGCAACCGATGAAAAGATATTGCCGCTCGACTGATTTGGAGTGAGACACACAGACACACACACACACAGACACACACACAGACACACACACACACAGACACACACACACAGACACACACAGACACACAAACACACACAGACAAACACACGCACACAGACACTGACATATACAGTGACACAACAACAACCGCCATTCGCCACTAAGTGGTGGTGACGTCACCACGACGCTTGTGCCAGGCCACTGACACACCGACACACACAGACACACACAGAGAAACACAGAGACACACCTACAGAGAGAGACAGACACAGACGAGAGACACACACACAGAGAGAGACACCTACAGAGAGAGACAGACACAGACGAGAGACACACACAGAGACAGACACCTACAGAGAGAGACAGACACACACCGCCTTAAGACTCACACAGAGACACTCGCATAGGGACACAAAGACAAAGATCGCCCGTATAGCCCGGACAGACTGTTGGAGCAAGTGCTGAGTGGGTGGGTGAGTGGGTGAGTGAGTGGGTGGGTGGGTGAGTGGGTGAGTGGGTGGGTGGGTGAGTGGGTGAGTGAGTGGGTGGATGAGTGGGTGAGTGAGTGGGTGGGTGAGTGGGTGAGTGGGTGAGTGGGTGAGTGGGTGGGTGAGTGGGTGGGTGGGTGAGTGGGTGAGTGGGTGGGTGGGTGAGTGGGTGAGTGGGTGGGTGAGTGGGTGGGTGAGTGGGTGGGTGGGTGAGTGAATGAGTAGGTGAGTGAGTGGGTGAGTGAGTGAGTGGGTGGGTGAGTGGGTGGGTGAGTGGGTGAGTGGGTGGGTGGGTGAGTGGGTGGGTGAGTGGGTGGGTGAGTGGGTGGGTGGGTGAGTGGGTGAGTGAATGAGTATGTGAGTGGGTGAGTGGGTGGGTGGGTGAGTGAGTGGGTGAGTGGGTGGGTGGGTGAGTGGGTGGGTGAGTGGGTGGGTGGGTGAGTGAGTGGGTGAGTGAATGAGTAGTTGAGTGATGGGTGAGTGGGTGGGTGGGTGAGTGAGTGGGTGGGTGGGTGAGTGAGTGGGTGAGTGAGTGGCACAGGCTAAAGACGACATGGAGTGATATGGGAGGATGTGGAGCTGAGTGGCGGTGTGGTTCGTGAAGGACGCTGCTGCTGCTACTGGGGCTGGTGCCAGGCTAGGTGCAGCGTGAGGCTACTGGGGCTAGTGCCAGGCTAGGTTCACCGTGAGGCTACACTGGGGCTGGTGCCAGGCTAGGTGCACCTTGAGGCTACTGGGCAGCTGGAGGCAGTCGCTCCTCTGCGGAGGGCAGAGGAGCGACGCTCACAACAACGAGCGGAGCGCCGGGTGGCTAAAGCATAGCAGGTTGGCACAGTAGGGGGCACAGCTGGTCCACCTAGCCTGGCACAGCAGCAGCAGTCAACCCGTGGCACCTGCTGGGTCTGTCCCGTGACCTCCTCATGCACCTAGCCTGGCACAGCAGCAGCAGTCAACCCGTGGCACCTGCTGGGTCTGTCCCTCCTGGTGAGTGTAGCTGGTGAGTGTAGCTGGTGAGTGTACTCACCTGGTGTAGGAGTATTTGTTGTTACTGCGATTATACAGCAGCTTCACCACCGGCTAGACACACACAGATACACACATACACACACACAGACACACACAGATACACACACACAGATACACACACAGACAAAACAAAGATCCCCCGTGTAGCCTTAACAGACTGTAGGGGCAAGTGCTGTTAGCGAGCACCTATGAAGGCCGGATCGGTACACGAGGGGGTATGTGGCCAGCACCACGCCCGACCGCCTTTGTCTCCCCAGTGGCGATGTCTACACACTGCACCAGGTACTCATTTGAGGCTGAGTCGACCTAGGGGAGGCCCGGGACCGGTTCAGATAATCGTCACTGGTGTTGGCCGTGAGCGGGAATTGAACCCGGGTCGCCAGGTTCATAGCGCAGCGTAGCGCTAACAGCTACACTATCGCTCCCCACACACACACATACGGTGACACACGCACACACACACACGCACACACACACACACACAGACACACACACAGACACACACACAGACACACACACAGACACACACACAGACACACACAGACACACACACAGACACACACACAGACACACACAGACACGCAGACAGACACACACAGACACACACAGAGAAACATGGAGACATACATATAGACGTGTACAGATGGACAGTGATGATGGCGGTGAAGGTGATGGTGGTAGTGATGATGGTAGTGATGGTGATGATGGTGGTGATGTTAATGGTGTTGATGTTAGTGATGTTGATGGTGGTGGTGATGGTGGTGGTGATGGTGGTGGTGATGATGATGATGGTGGTGGTGGTGATGATGGTCGTGATGGTAGTGATGTTGATGGTGGTGATGGTAGTGATGGTGGTGATGGTGGTGATGATGGTGGTGATGGTGATGTTAATGGTGTTTATGGTAGTGATGTTGATGGTGGTGATGGTGGTGATGATGGTAGTGATGGTGGTGGTGGTGATGGTGATGATGGTGGTGATGATGGTGGTGATTATGGTGGTGATTATGATGGTGGTGATGTTGATGATGGTGATGATGGTGGTGGTGATTATGGTGGTGATTATGATGGTGGTGATAATGATGATGGTGATGATGGTGGTAGTGATGGTGGTGATGGTGGTGACGATGTTGATGATGGTGGTGATGGTGATGATGGTAGTGATGTTGATGGTGGTGATGGTAGTGATGGTGATGATGGTAGTGATGGTGGTGATGGTGATGTTGATGATGTTGGTGATGTTGGTGGCGATGTTGATGATGGTTGTGATGATGGTGGTGATGTTGATGATGTTGGTGATGGTAGTGATGTTGATGGTAGTGATGTTGATGATGGTGATGATGATGGTGATGGTAGTGATGTTGATGGTAGTGATGGTGGTGATGGTGATGTTGATGATGGTGGTGATGTTGATGATGGTTGTGATGATGGTGGTGATGTTGATGATGTTGATGATGGTGGTGATGGTAGTGATGTTGATGGTAGTGATGTTGATGATGGTGGTGATGATGGTGATGATGGTGGTGATATTGGTGGTGATGTTGATGATGGTGGTGATGTTGGTGGTGATGTTGATGATGGTGATGATGATGGTGATGGTAGTTGATGTTGATGGTAGTGATGATGGTGATGGTGATGTTGTGATGGTGGTGATGTTGATGATGGTTGTGATGATGGTGGTGATGGTGATGATGTTGATGATGGTGGTGATGGTAGTGATGTTGATGGTGGTGGATGTTGAGTGGATGGTGGTGATGATGGTGATGATGGTGGTGATATTGGTGGTGATGTTGATGATGGTGGTGATGATGTTGATGATGGTGGTGATGTTGGTGGTGATGTTGATGATGGTGGTGATGTTGGTGGTGATGTGATGATGATGGTGGTGATGATGTTGATGATGGTGGTGATGTTGGTGGTGATGTTGATGATGGTGGTGATGTTGGTGGTGATGTTGATGATGATGGTGATGATGATGGTGGTGATGTTGATGATGGTGGTGGTGATGTTGATGATGGTGGTGATGTTGGTGATGATGTTGATGATGGTGGTGATGTTGGTGGTGATGTTGATGATGGTGGTGATGATGGTGGTGATGTTGATGATGGTGATGATGATGGTGGTTGTTGGCACCTTCTGCGAGGCTGTGATGAGCTGCTGCTCCTCTTTAGAGGAGGTGATGACCGGAATCTTGCAGATTGGCTCATAATGATGCTTGGTCTGCTGTCAGACAACCACCACCACAACCACCACAACCACCACCACCACAACTTTGAACATCAATCACAACCACCATAACTATAAACATCAATCACAACCACCACCACAACTATAAACATCAACCACCACAACTATAAACATCAATCACAACCATCACAACTATAAACATCAACCACCACAACTATAAACATCAACCACCACCACCACTACCACCACAACTATAAACAGCAACCACCACCACAACCACCACTACCACCACAACTATAAACATCAACCACCACCACAACCACCACTACCACCACAACTATAAACAGCAACCACCACCACAACTATAAACATAAACCACAACCACCACCACCACTACCACAACTATAAACATCAACCACCACCACAACTTTAAATATCAATCACAACCACCACCACAACTATAAACATCAACCACCACAACCACCACTACCACAACTATAAACATCAACCACCACCACAACAACTTTAAACATCAATCACAACCACCACCACAACTATAACTATCAACCACCACAACCACCACCACTACCACCACAACTAAAAGCATCAACCACCACAACTATAAACATTAATCACAACCACAACTATAAACATCAACCACAACCACCACAACTATAAACATAAACCACCACCACAACTACAAACATCAACCACAACCACAACCACCACAACTATAAACATCAACCACAACCACCACCACAACCACCACAACTATAAACATCAACCACCACAACTATAAACATCAACCACAACACCACCACAACTATAAACATCAACCACCACCACAACTACTGGTGGTGCTGGTGGTGGTGCTGTTGGTGGTGCTGGTGGTGGTGCTGGTAATGGTGGTGCTGGTGGTGGTAATGGTGGTGCTGGTGGTAGTGGTGGTGGTGCTGGTGGTTGTGGTGGGGGTGGTGGTAGTGGTGGGATGGTGGAGGTGGTGGTAATGCTGGTGGTGGTGGTGCTGGTGGTGGTAATGGTGGTGCTAATGGTGGTGCTGGTGGTAGTGGTGGTGGTGTTGGTGGTGGTGGTTGGGGGGTGGTGGTAGCGGTGGGGTGGTGGTGGTAATGCTGGTGGTTGTGGTGGTGGTGCTGGTGGTGCTGGTGGAGGTGGTGGTTGTGGCGGTAGTGGTGGGGGTGGTGGTAGCGGTGGGGGTGGTGGTAACGGTGGGGGTGGTGCTGGTGGTGGTAATGGTGGTGCTGGTGGTGCTGGTGGTGGTGGCTGTGCTGGTGGTGCTGGTTGTGCTGGTGGTGGTGGTGGTTGTGCTGGTGCTGGTTGTGCTGGTGGTAATGGTGGTGCTGGTTGTGCTGCTGCTGGTGGTTGTGCTGGTGCTGCTGGTGGTTGTGGTGGTGGCTGTGCTGGTGGTGGTGGTTGTGGTGGGGGTGCTGGTGGTGGTGGAGGTGGTAACGGTGGAGGTGGTTGTGTACCTGCAGTGCCAACTGGCTCTCCTCCACCAGGCCCTGCAGCAGGTAGTGGCGGGCCTCCGTGAGGATCTCCTGCAGGGCCCTGCGGCTGTGTGGGAGCGCCACCGACCCATCCCTCAGGTAGCTCAGCAGCGTGCCAAAGTGCTTGCCACAGCGGTCTATGAGGATCCAGCCTGGGTAGGTGGGTGGGTGGGTGAGTGGGTGGGTAGGTTAGTGGGTGGGTGGGTGAATGGGTGAGTGGGTGGGTAGGTGAGTGGGTGGGTGGGTGAATGGGTGGGTAGGTGAGTGGGTGGGTGAATGGGTAGGTTAGTGGGTGGGTGGATGGGTGAGTGGGTGGGTAGGTGAGTGGGTGGGTAGGTGAGTGGGTGGGTGAATGGTGGGTAGGTTAGTGGGTGGGTGGGTGGCTGAGTGAGTGGGTGAGTGAAGGAGTGGGTCGGTGAGTGGGTGAGGGAGTGGGTAGGTGAGTGGGTGAATGGGTGAGTGGGTGGGTAGGTAAGTGGGTGGGTAGGTGAGTGGGTGGGTAGGTGAGTGGGTGGGTAGGTGAGTGGGTGAATGGGTGAGTGGGTGGGTAGGTGAGTGGGTGGGTAGGTGGGTAGGTGAGTGGGTGGGTAGGTGAGTGGGTGAATGGGTAAGTGGGTGGGTAGGTGAGTGGGTGGGTAGGTGAGTGGGTGGGTAGGTGAGTGGGTGAATGGGTGAGTGGGTGGGTAGGTGAGTGGGTGGGTAGGTGAGTGGATGGGTGAGTGGGTGGGTGAAGGAGTGCGTGGGTGGGTAGGTGGGTAAATGGGTGAGTGGGTGGGTAGGTGAGTGGGTGGATAGGTGAGTGGATGAGTAGGTGAGTGGGTGGGTAGGTAAGTGGGTGGGTAGGTGAGTGGGTGGGTAGGTGAGTGGGTGGGTAGGTGAGTGGATGGGTGAGTGGAAGAGTGAGTGGGTAGGTGAAGGAGTGGGTCGGTGAGTGGGTGAGTGGGAGTTGGTGGGTGAAGGAGTGGGTGAGTAGGTAGGTGAGTGAGTGGGTAGGTGAGTGGGTGGGTAGGTGAGTGAGTGGGTAGGTGAGTGGGTGGGTAGGTAGGTGAGTGAGTGGGTAGGTGAGTGGGTGGGTAGGTGAGTGAGTGGGTAGGTGAGTGGGTGGGTAGGTGAGTGGATGAGTGAGTGGGTGGGTGAAGGAGTGGGTCGGTGAGTGGGGTGAGTGAAGGAGTGGGTGGGTGAAGGAGTGGGTGAGTGGGTAGGTGAGTGGGTAGGTGAATGTGTGAGAGTGGATAGTGAGTCAGCGAGTTCGTGACTTAGTGAGTGACTTAGTGAGTGAGTTGGTGAGTGAGTTGGTGAAGTAGCGAGTGACTTTGTGAGTGACTTAGTGAGTGAGTTGGTGAGGCAGTGAGGGAGTGACATAGTGAGTGAGTTGGTGAAGTAGTGAGTTACTTAGTGAGTGACTTAGCGAGTGACTTAGTGAGTTGGTGAGGCAGTGAGTGACTTAGTGAGTGAGTTGGTGAGTGAGTTGGTGAAGTAGTGAGTGACTTAGTGAGTTGATGAGTGAGTTGGTGTAGTGAGTGACTTAGTGAGCGAGTTGGTGAGTGCGTTGAAGTATTGAGTTAGTGAGTGACTTAGTGAGTGAGTTGGTGAGGCAGTGAGCGAGTGACTGAGTGAGTGACTGACTGAGTGACTGACTGAGTGACTGACTGAGTGACTGACTGAGTTAGTGAGTGAGTGACTGAGTGAGTGACTGAGTGACTGACTGACTGACTGAGTGACTGACTGAGTGACTTAGCGAGTGAGTGACTGAGTGACTGAGTGACTTAGTGAGTGACTTAGCAAGTGACTGAGTGACTGATTGAGTGAATGAGTGACTGAATGACTGAGTGAGTGACTGAGTGACTGAGTGAGTGACTGAGTGAGTGACTGAGTGACTGAGTGAGTGACTGAGTGAGTGACTGAGTGACTGACTGAGCGAGTGACTAAGTGACTGACTGAGTGAATGAGTGACTGACTGAGTGAATGAGTGAGTGAGTGACTGACTGAGTGAGTGAGCAAGTGACTGAGTGACTGAGTGAGTGACTGACTGAGTGACTGAGTGACTGAGCGAGTGAGTGACTGAGTGAGTGAGTGACTGAGTGAGTGAGTGACTGACTGAGTGAGTGACTGAGTGAGTGACTAGACCCTCCCAGTCACCACCTTCGCTGTCTGTAAACACCTCCAAGTGCCCGCTGAACATGGCCCTCAGCAGGCCGTCTCTCCGTGTCACCGTACGCAAGGCGGCGTGGAGTCAGTCAGTAAGTCAGTGACTGACTCAGTGACTGACTGAGTGACTGACTGAGTGACTGACTGAGTGAGTGATTGAGTGAATGAGTGAGTGACTGAGTGACTGAGTGAGTGACTGACTGACTGAGTGAGTGATTGAGTGAATGAGTGAGTGACTGAGTGACTGACTGACTGAGTGACTGAGTGAGTGACTGACTGAGTGAATGAGTGACTGAGTGAGTGACTGAGTGAGTGACTGAGTGAGCGAGTGAGTGACTGAGTGACTGAGTGAGTGACTGAGTGAGTGGCTGACTGACTGAGTGACTCAATGACTGACTGAGTGAGTGACTGATTGACTGAGCGAGTGAGTGACTAGACCCTCCCAGTCACCACCTTCGCTGTCTGTAAACACCTCCAAGTGCCCGCTGAACATGGCCCTCAGCAGGCCGTCTCTCCGTGTCACCGTACGCAAGGCGGAGTGGAGTCAGTCAGTAAGTCAGTGACTGACTCAGTGACTGACTGACTGAGTGAGTGACTGAGTGAGTGAGTGACTGACTGAGCGAGTGAGTGACTGAGTGACTGAGTGACTGACTGAGTGAGTAGCTGAGTGACTGAGTGACTGAGTGAGTGAGTGAGTGACTGACTGAGTGACTGACTGACTGAGCGAGTGAGTGACTGACTGAGTGACTCAATGACTGAGTGAGCGAGTGAGTGACTAGACCCTCCCAGTCACCACCTTCGCTGTCTGTAAACACCTCCAAGTGCCCGCTGAACATGGCCCTCAGCAGGCCGTCTCTCCGTGTCACCGTACGCAAGGCGGCGTGGAGTCAGTCAGTAAGTCAGTGACTGACTCAGTGACTGACTGACTGAGTGAGTGACTGAGTGAATGAGTGACTGAGTGAGTGAGTGACTGAGTGAGTGACTGAGTGAATGAGTGACTGAGTGAGTGAGTGACTGAGTGAGTGACTGAGTGAGTGAATGACTGAGTGAGTGACTGAGTGATTGACTGAGTGACTGACTGACTCAGTGAGTGAGTGACTGAGTGACTTAGCGAGTGACTGAGTGAGTGAGTGACTGAGTGACTCAATGACTGACTGAGTGAGCGAGTGAGTGACTGAGTGAGTGAGTGACTGAGCGAGTGAGTGACTAGACCCTCCCAGTCACCACCTTCGCTGTCTGTAAACACCTCCAAGTGCCCGCTGAACATGGCCCTCAGCAGGCCGTCTCTCCGTGTCACCGTACGCAAGGCGGGCGTGGAGGAGTCAGTCAGTAAGTCAGTGACTGACTCAGTGACTGACTGAGTGACTGAGTGAGTAACTGACTGACTGAGTGACTGAGTGAGTGACTGACTCAGTGAGTGACTGAGTGAGTGATTGACTGAGTGACTCAATGACTGACTGAGTGAGTGACTGAGTGAGTGACTAGACCCTCCCAGTCACCACCTTCGCTGTCTGTAAACACCTCCAAGTGCCGCTGAACATGGCCCTCAGCAGGCCGTCTCTCCGTGTCACCGTACGCAAGGCGGCGTGGAGTCAGTCAGTAAGTCAGTGACTGACTCAGTGACTGACTGACTGACTGAGTGAGTGACTGAGTGACTGAGTGAGTGACTGACTGAGCGAGTGAGTGACTTAGTGACTGAGTGAGTGAGTGACTGAGTGAGCGAGTGAGTGACTGAGTGAGTGAGTGACTGAGCGAGTGAGTGACTAGACCCTCCCAGTCACCACCTTCGCTGTCTGTAAACACCTCCAAGTGCCCGCTGAACATGGCCCTCAGCAGGCCGTCTCTCCGTGTCACCGTACGCAAGGCGGCGTGGAGTCAGTCAGTAAGTCAGTGACTGACTCAGTGACTGAGTGAGTGAATGAGTGACTGACTGAGTGAGTGACTGAGTGAGTGAGTCACTGAGTGAGTGGCAGGCTGACTGAGTGACTGAGTGAGTGACTGAGTGACTGAGTGAGTGACTGAGTGAGTGACTGAGTGACTGAGTGAGTGACTGACTGAGTGACTCAATGACTGACTGAGTGACTCAATGACTGACTGAGTGACTGAGTGAGTGACTGAGTGAGTGAGTGGACTGACTGAGCGAGTGAGTGACTGACTGAGTGACTCAATGACTGAGTGAGCGAGTGAGTGACTAGACCCTCCCAGTCACCACCTTCGCTGTCTGTAAACACCTCCAAGTGCCCGCTGAACATGGCCCTCAGCAGGCCGTCTCTCCGTGTCACCGTACGCAAGGGCGGCGTGGAAGAGGCAGCCGCCCACGTTGATCTTCACGTAGTCGTCGGCAGCGGGCAAACTCAGCGGACTCGCGCACTGACGCCACGGGAGACACAAGGAGCAGGCGACGAGGTGGATGATGAGGTGGTGGATGATGAGGTGGAGGAGGAGGTGGTGGATGAGGTGGATGATGAGGTGGATGAGGTGGATGATGAGGTGGAGGAGGTGGTGGATGAGGTGGATGATGAGGTGGATGAGGTGGATGAGGTGGTGGATGATGAGGTGGGTGGTGGATGATGAGGTGGATGATGAGGTGGAGGAGGTGGATGATGAGGTGGTGGATGATGAAGTGGATGATGAGGTGGTGGATGATGAGGTGGAGGAGGTGGTGGATGAGGTGGATGATGAGGTGGATGAGGTGGTGGATTATGAGGTGGATTATGAGGTGGTGGATGATGGGGTGGTGGATGATGAGGTGGATGAGGTGGATGATGAGGTGGTGGATGATGAGGTGGTGGATGAGGTGGTGGATGATGAGGTGGTGGATGATGAGGTGGATGAGGTGGTGGATTATGAGGTGGATTATGAGGTGGATTATGAGGTGGTGGATGATGGGGTGGTGGATGATGAGGTGGATGAGGTGGATGATGAGGTGGTGGATGAGGTGGTGGATGATGAGGTGGTGGATGATAGGTGGTGGATGAGGTGGTGGATGAGGTGGTGGATGATGGTGGTGGATGAGGTGGTGGATGATGATGAAGTGGTGGATGATGAGGTGGTGGATGAGGTGGTGGATGAGGTGATGGATGAGGCGGTGGATGATGATAATGAGGTGTATGATGATGATGTGATGTATGACGATGAGGTGGTGTATGATGATGATGAGGTGGTGTATGATGATGATGAGGTGGTGTATGATGATGATGTGGTGTATGACGATGAGGTAGTGTATGATGATGATGAGGTGGTGTATGATGTGGTGTATGATGATGATGTGGTGTATGATGATGTGGTGGTGGTAGTGTATGATGACGATGATGAGGTGGTAGTGTATGATGATGATGAGGTAGTGTATGATGACGATGATGAGGTGGTAGTGTATGATGACGATGAAGTGGTGGTAGTGTATGGATGATGGATGTGGTGTATGATGATGATGAGGTGGTAGTGTATGATGACGATGAAGTGGTGGTAGTGGTATGATGATGAGGTAGTGTATGACGACGATGATGATGGTAGTGTATGACGATGATGAGGTAGTGTATGATGACGATGATGAGGTGGCGGTAGTGTATGATGGTGATGTGGTGGTAGTGTATGATGATGATGAGGTGATGGTAGTGTATGATGATGAGGTGGTGTATGATGATTATGTAGTGTAGATGACGATGAGGTAGTGTATGATGATGAGGTAGTGTATGACAATGATGATGAGGTGGTGTATGATGAGGTGGTGGTAGTGTATGATGATGATGAGGTAGTGTATGATGACGATGATGAGGTGGTGAATGATGATGTGGGTGGGATGAGGTGTATGATGATGTGAGGTAGTGTATGATGATGAGGTGGTGTATGATGATGAGGTGGTGTATGATGACGATGAGGTGGTGGTAGTGTATGGTGATGAGGTAGTGTATGATGATGATGAGGTGGTGGTAGTGTATGATGATGATGAGGTGGTGGTAGTGTATGATGATGATGATGAGGTAGTGTATGATGACGATGATGAGGTGGTGTATGATGATGATGAGGTAGTGTATGATGATGAGGTGGTGTATGATGACGATGAAGTGGTGGTAGTGTATGATGATGAGGTGGTGGTATGATGACGATGATGTGGTGGTATGGAGAGGTGGGGGTGTGGAGGATGATGAGGTGGTGGTAGTGTATGATGATGATGAGGTAGTGTATGATGATGATGAGGTGGTGGTAGTGTATGATGATGAGGTAGTGTATGATGAGTGAGGTGGTGTATGATGATGATGAGGTGGTGGTAGTGTATGATGATGATGTGGTGGTAGTAGTGTATGATGATGTGATGAGGTGGTGGTATTGTATGATGATGAGGTGGTGGTAGTGTATGATGATGAGGTGGTGGTAGTGTATGATGATGAGGTGGTGGTAGTGTATGATGATGATGAGGTAGTGTATGATGATGATGAGGGTAGTGTATGA
>NW_027422622.1:0-137500 GCF_048934315.1 Petromyzon marinus
GTGTGTGTGTGTGTGACTGTGACGTGTGTGTGTGTGTCACGTGGTGTGTGTGTCACGTGTGTGTGTGTCACGTGTGTGTGTGTGGCTGTCACGTGTGTGTGTGTGTCACGTGTGTGTGTGTGTGTGTCACGTGTGTGTGTGTGTGTCACGTGTGTTTGTGTGTGTGTCAGTGTGTGTGTGTAGATGGACGTGTGTGTGTGTCACGTGTGTGTGTGTGTGTGACTGTGACGTGTGTGTGTGTGTCACGTGTGTGTGTGTCACGTGTGTGTGTGTCACGTGTGTGTGTGTCACGTGTGTGTGTGTGACTGTCACGTGTGTGTGTGTGTCACGTGTGTGTCTGTGTGACTGTGACGTGTGTGTGTGTGTCACGTGTGTGTGTGTGTGTGTCACGTGTGTGTGTGTGTCACGTGTGTGTGTGTGTGTCACGTGTGTGTGTGTCACGTGTGTGTGTGTCACGTGTGTGTGTGTGACTGTCACGTGTGTGTGTGTGACTGTCACGTGTGTGTGTGTGTCACGTGTGTGTGTGTGTGACTGTGACGTGTGTGTGTGTGTCACGTGTGTGTGTGTCACGTGTGTGTGTGTCACGTGTGTGTGTGTGTGTCACGTGTGTGTGTGTCACGTGTGTGTGTGTGTGTCACGTGTGTGTGTGTGTGTCACGTGTGTGTGTGTGTGTCACGTGTGTGTGTGACTGTCACGTGTGTGTGTGTGTCACGTGTGTGTGTGTGTGTGACTGTGACGTGTGTGTGTGTGTCACGTGTGTGTGTGTCACGTGTGTGTGTGTCACGTGTGTGTGTGTGGCTGTCACGTGTGTGTGTGTGTCACGTGTGTGTGTGTGTGTGTCACGTGTGTGTGTGTGTGTGTCACGTGTGTGTGTGTCACGTGTGTGTGTCACGTGTGTGTGTGTCACGTGTGTGTGTGTCACGTGTGTGTGTGTCACGTGTGTGTGTGTCACGTGTGTGTGTCACGTGTGTGTGTGTGTGTGTGTCACGTGTGTGTGTGTCACGTGTGTGTGTCACGTGTGTGTGTCACGTGTGTGTGTGTGTGTGTCACGTGTGTGTGTGTCACGTGTGTGTGTGTGTCACGTGTGTGTGTGTGTCACGTGTGTGTGTGTGTGTCACGTGTGTGTGTGGCTGTCACGTGTGTGTGTGTGTCACGTGTGTGTGTCGTGTGTGTGTGTGTGTGTGTCACGTGTGTGTCACGTGTGTGTGTCACGTGTGTGTGTGTGTGTCACGTGTGTGTGTGGCTGTGACGTGTGTGTGTCACGTGTGTGTGTGTCACGTGTGTGTGTGTCACGTGTGTGTGTGTCACGTGTGTGTGTGTGTGTGTGACTGTCACGTGTGTGTGTGACTGTCACGTGTGTGTGTGTGTGTCACGTGTGTGTGTGGCTGTCACGTGTGTGTGTGTGTCACGTGTGTGTGTCACGTGTGTGTGTGTGTGTCACGTGTGTGTCACGTGTGTGTGTGTGTGTCACGTGTGTGTGTGGCTGTGACGTGTGTGTGTCACGTGTGTGTGTGTCACGTGTGTGTGTGTCACGTGTGTGTGTGTGTGTGTGTCACGTGTGTGTGTGTCACGTGTGTGTGTGTCACGTGTGTGTGTGTGTGTCACGTGTGTGTGTGTGTGTGTGACTGTCACGTGTGTGTGTGTGTGTGTCACGTGTGTGTGTGTGTGGCTGTCACGTGTGTGTGTGTGTCACGTGTGTGTGTGTGTCACGTGTGTGTGTGTGTGTGTCACGTGTGTGTGTGTGTGTGTGTCACGTGTGTGTGTGTGTGTCACGTGTGTGTGTCACGTGTGTGTGTGTGTGTGTCACGTGTGTGTGTGTGTGTCACGTGTGTGTGTGTCACGTGTGTGTGTGTGTGGCTGTCACGTGTGTGTGTGTGTGTCACGTGTGTGTGTGTGTCACGTGTGTGTGTGTGTGGCTGTCACGTGTGTGTGTGTGTGTCACGTGTGTGTGTGTGTGTGTGTCACGCGTGTGTGTGTGTGTCACGTGTGTGTGTGTGACTGTCATGTGTGCGTGTGTGTGTCACGTGTGTGTGTGTGTGACTGTCACGTGTGTGTGTGTGACTGTCACGTGTGTGTGTGTGTGTGTCTCACTGCAGTGTGTGTCAGTGTCTCACTGCAGTGTCTCACTGTAGTGTGTGTGTCTCACTGTAGTGTGTGTGTGTCTCACTGCAGTGTGTGTGTCTCACTGCGGTGTGTCTCTGCAGTGAGACACACTGCAGTGTCTCACTGCAGTGTCTCACTGCAGTGTGTGTGTGTCTCACTGCAGTGTGTGTGTGTCTCACTGCGGTGTGTGTGTCTCACTGCAGTGTGTGTGTCTCACTGCAGTGTCTCACTGTAGTGTGTGTGTCTCTCACTGCAGTGTCTCACTGCGGTGTGTCTCTGCAGTGTGTGTGTCTCACTGCAGTGTCTCACCACAGTGTCTCACTGCAGTGTGTGTGTGTCTCACTGCAGTGTGTGTGTCTCACTGCGGTGTGTCTCTGCAGTGAGACACACTGCAGTGTCTCACTGCAGTGTGTCTCACTGCAGTGTGTGTGTGTCTCACTGCGGTGTGTCTCTGCAGTGTGTGTGTCTCACTGCAGTGTCTCACTGCAGTGTCAGTGTCTCACTGCGGTGTGTCTCTGCAGTGTGTGTGTCTCACTGCGGTGTGTCTCACTGCAGTGTCAGTGTCTCACTGCGGTGTCTCACTGCAGTGTGTGTGTGTCTCACTGCAGTGTGTGTGTCTCTGCGGTGTCTCACTGCGGTGTGTCTCTGCGGTGTCTCACTGCAGTGTGTGTGTGTCTCACTGCAGTGTGTGTGTGTCTCTGCGGTGTCTCACTGCGGTGTGTCTCACTGCGGTGTCTCACTGCGGTGTGTCTCACTGCGGTGTCTCACTGCGGTGTGTCTCTGCGTGTCTCCGCATGTCTCCTCGTTCCAGGTCTCTGAGCTCAGGGCGTTTGTCCGAGCAGCTTTTACTCAGAGCCGCTGGCTTCACGGAGACGCAGAGACACGGAGACGCGGAGACACGGAGACACGGGGACGCGGAGACACGGAGACACGGGTTCACGGAGAGCAGATCACGGGGCAGCAGTACGGACAGCCTCAACGCAGAGAGAGACACGGAGACAGGTAGAGACACATGGAGACAGAGAGAGAGAGACACCGAGAGAGACACGGAGACAGGTAGAGACACATGGAGACAGAGAGACTCGGAGAGAGAGAGAGAGACACTGTGACATAAAGACATGGAGAGAGACACGGAGAGACACAGACGTGGAGACACAGAGACACAGATGCAGAGACACGGAGACAGGTAGAGACACATGGAGACAGAGAGAGAGACACCGAGAGAGACACGGAGAGAGAGAGAGAGTGAAACGGACATGCAGAGAGACACAGAGACACGGAGGCAGGGAGACACAGACACAGAGGCACAGAGACACAGAGACACGGATACCAGTGAGAGACACAGAGAGACACAGAGACACGGAGACAGGTAGAGACATATGGAGACAGAGAGAGAGACACGGAGAGAGAGAGAGACGGACACGGAGAGTGAAACGGACACGCAGAGAGACACAGAGACATGGAGACACAGAGACACACAGACACAGAGACACAGACACAGAGACACGGAGACAGGTGAGATACTGTGACATAAAGACATGGAGAGAGACACGGAGAGACACAGACGTGGAGACACAGAGACACAGACACAGAGACACGGAGACGCGGAGACACGGAGACACGGGTTCACGGAGAGCAGATCACGGGGCAGCAGTACGGACAGCCTCAACGCAGAGAGAGACACGGAGACAGGTAGAGACACATGGAGACAGAGAGAGAGAGACACCGAGAGAGACACGGAGACAGGTAGAGACACATGGAGACAGAGAGACTCGGAGAGAGAGAGAGAGACACTGTGACATAAAGACATGGAGAGAGACACGGAGAGAGACACAGAGACGTGGAGACACAGAGACACAGACGCAGAGACACGGAGACAGGTAGAGACACATGGAGACAGAGAGAGAGACACCGAGAGAGACACGGAGAGAGAGAGAGAGTGAAACGGACATGCAGAGAGACAGAGACACGGAGGCAGGGAGACACAGACACAGAGGCACAGAGACACAGAGACACGGATACCAGTGAGAGACACAGAGAGACACAGAGACACGGAGACAGGTAGAGACACATGGAGACAGAGAGAGAGACACGGAGAGAGAGAGAGACGGACACGGAGAGTGAAACGGACACGCAGAGAGACACAGAGACATGGAGACACAGAGACACACAGACACAGAGACACAGACACAGAGACACGGAGACAGGTGAGATACTGTGACATAAAGACATGGAGAGAGACACGGAGAGACACAGACGTGGAGACACAGAGACACAGACACAGAGACACGGAGACGCGGAGACACGGAGACACGGGTTCACGGAGAGCAGATCACGGGGCAGCAGTACGGACAGCCTCAACGCAGAGAGAGACACGGAGACAGGTAGAGACACATGGAGACAGAGAGAGAGAGACACCGAGAGAGACACGGAGACAGGTAGAGACACATGGAGACAGAGAGAGAGAGACTCGGAGAGAGAGAGAGAGACACTGTGACATAAAGACATGGAGAGAGACACGGAGAGAGACACAGAGACGTGGAGACACAGAGACACAGACGCAGAGACACGGAGACAGGTAGAGACACATGGAGACAGAGAGAGAGACACCGAGAGAGACACGGAGAGAGAGAGAGAGTGAAACGGACATGCAGAGAGACACAGAGACACGGAGGCAGGGAGACACAGACACAGAGGCACAGAGACACAGAGACACGGATACCAGTGAGAGACAAAGAGAGACACAGAGACACGGAGACAGGTAGAGACACATGGAGACAGAGAGAGAGACACGGAGAGAGAGAGAGACGGACACGGAGAGTGAAACGGACACGCAGAGAGACACAGAGACATGGAGACACAGAGACACACAGACACAGAGACACAGACACAGAGACACGGAGACAGGTGAGACACTGTGACATAAAGACATGGAGAGAGACACGGAGAGACACAGACGTGGAGACACAGAGACACAGACACAGAGACACGGAGACGCGGAGACACGGAGACACGGGTTCACGGAGATCATGTCACGGGGCAGCAGTACGGACAGCCTCAACGCAGAGAGAGACACGGAGACAGGTAGAGACACTGTGACATAAAGACATGGAGAGAGACACGGAGAGAGACACAGAGACACAGAGACACGGAGACAGGTGAGACACATGGAGACAGAGAGAGAGAGAGAGACACCGAGAGAGACACGGAGAGAGAGTGAAACGGACACGCAGAGAGACACAGAGACACGGAGGCAGGGAGACACAGACACAGACACAGAGACACGGATACCAGTGAGAGACACAGAGAGACACAGAGACACGGAGACAAGTGAGGCACATGGAGACAGAGAGAGAGAGACACGGAGAGAGAGAGACGGACACGGAGAGTGAAACGGACACACAGAGAGACACAGAGACACGGAGACAGGTGAGACACTGTGACATAAAGACATGGAGAGAGACACGGAGACACTGACGGAGACACGGAGAGAGACGTGGAGACACAGAGAGACACGCAGAGAGACACGGAGACACAGAGAGACACAGAGAGACACAGAGACACGGAGGCAGGGAGACACTGTGACATAAAGACATGGAGAGAGACACGGAGACACTGACGGAGACACCGAGAGAGATGTGGAGACACCAAGACACAGAGAGACACGGACACAGAGACACGGATACCAGTGAGAGACACAGAGGCGTGGAGACAGACACGGAGACAGATATTGAGGCAGATATGGCGACATAGACGTGCAGAGAGACACAGCAACGGAGAGAGACACAGCCACGGAGAGAGACACAGCCACGGAGAGAGACACAGCCACGGAGAGAGACACAGACATGGAGACACGGAGAGAGACACAGACATGGAGACACGGAGAGAGACACAGACATGGAGACACGGAGAGAGACACAGAGACGTGGAGAGACAGACGTGGAGACACAGAGACATGGACACAGAGACACTGATACAAGTGAGAGATATAGAGACTCTGGTATAGAGACACGGAGAGAGACACGGAGACACGGAGACACTGTCTCCGTGTCACGGTGTCTCCGTGTCTCTATGTCGCAGTGTCTCCGTATCACGGAGACACGAGGAGACACGAAGGAGACACGCACGCAAGCGATGGACGCCTTGCTTCTGTACTGTCCCCCTTTACGCGCACACACACACACACACGTACAGACACACGTGCAGACACACGCACACACACGTACACACACACACACACGTACAGACACGTACAGTCACACGTACAGACACACGTACACACACGTACACACACACACACAACAACCGCCATTCGCCACTAAGTGGCGGTGACGTCACCACGACGCTTCTGCCAGGCTATGTGCACCGTGAGGCCACGTGAAGTGTCGAACGCCCGCTGGCAGGATGTCACTGGGCAGACCCAGGTGCCACGGGCCGACTGACTGAGATGACTGGCTGATGCACCACCTGTGCCCCCTACTGTGCCAACCTGCTGTGCTTTAGCCACCCGGCGCTCCGCTCGTTGTTCTGAGCGTCGCTCCTCCGCCCTCCGTTGTTGTTGGAGGGCGACTGCCTCCAACTGCCCAGTAGCATCCTTCACGAGCCTCCTCCACAGAGGCCGATCTTGACACCGCTGGTACCAGTCATCGGCAAGTCCACTCAGCTCCACGTCCTCCTGTACCACATCACTCTATCTCTTCTCTAGCCCGTGCCGCGCCCGCTTAGCCCCCTCAATCCGGCCAAACAAAAGCTGTTTCGGCATGCGGTGGCTGGGCATGCGGGCTACATGACCCAGCCATCGCAGCCTTGCCTGCCGGAGGAGCTCACCGATGGGACCCTGCCCAGATCTTTCAAGGATTTGTGAGCTCCTCACACAATCCAGTCTGGTTAAACCCAGGATGGATCGTAGGCAGGCCAGCCTAAATGTTTCTAACCGGCGAAGATGTTCCATTAGGGGGGTCCACGTTTCGCAAGCGTAGAGAAGGGAGGGAATGACCGTGGCCGAGAAGACCTGAAGCTTAGTGCGGAGCGACAGACCAGGTAGCTTCCACACAGCGTTACGCAACCGATGAAAAGATATTGCCGCTCGACTGATTCGGAGTGAGACCTCTGCTGTTAAACTGGAGCCAGTCATAAGCACACTACCCAGGTATGGGAAACTCTCCACTCTCTCCACAACTGCCCCATCACCGATTGGTAGTTGTGGGTGTGGAGTGTCCGATGGTACAAAATACCCAGGCAGGTGCTTAGTTTTGGTGGGGCTGATGGTAAGGCCCCACCTCTTAGTGGCACGCTCCAGTCTCAGCAGCAGCGTCTCCAACTCCTCCTCTGAATGAGCAGCTATTACCAAATCATCAGCATACATAACATGGTTGACCAATCGGGAGCCATCCCTTGACCGCACCCGGGCATCGATCAGCCTCCCATTATATCTGTACCATATGGAGATTCCCCCGGTACAGCTATTGAAGGCTTCACGAACTACGTGGTCAAAATAGATGTTAAATAATGTGGGAGCCAGAGGACATCCCTGTCGCACCCCAAGGTGTACAGGGAATGGCTCTGACTCCCGGCCACGTAGTTTTACCCGGGCCCGCTCACCATCATGAAGGTCCTTAATGATCGTGAGCAGAGGGTTAGGTACTCCAAAAGCACGAAGAACGACCCAGAGCCCAGGCCTACTGATGGTATCATAGGCCTTGACCAGGTCAATAAAGCAGAGATGTAGGTCTTGTTGGAATTCCCTACACCTCTGCTGTAGCAGACGGACAGAAAATATGGCATCTGTGCAGGACCGCCCTTTCCTGAAACCGCATTGGGGCTCCGCAAGCCTCTACTCAGCGTGCCTGGCAAGGCGATGCTGAATAATCCTTGCCAGGACCTTTCCCGGCACACTGAGGAGTGAGATGCCCCTGTAGTTGTTACAGTCTGTGCGGTCCCCCTTCTTAAAAAGGGGGACCACCAGGGCATCCTTCCAATCCTGCGGAATCCGTCCAGTGGTCCAGACTGTTGTTATGATGTCATATAGAGCAGTCTGTGCACAAACGCCACCCTCCCTCAGCATTTCGCTTGGGAGATCATCTCTGCCCGCTGCCTTTTCTGGTCTCAGACTCCGGATCGCCCTAAATACTTCCTCAGCAGATGGCACCTCAGCCAGCCACTCACAGGGGGTGACTTCATCCAATATTTGAGGCACCGCAGCCTCAGCAGGGTCATCCTCACTTTGTGCCACGATGTTTTCCTGGCTGAGGGATTTTCCCTCCCCCAGGACCTCACTGAAATGCTCAGCAAATCTGCAAACCTGTTCCTGGGGGTCGGAGATTGCATCACCGTTTTTTCCCCTAATGATGGTAATAGGTGTGGCGCTGCAGGTTACTTTTTTGATGGAGTTAAATAGAGATTTGTGATCGCGGGCCACTGAGGCAGACTCCATCTCCTCAGCAACCCGCAACCACCACCCATCCTTGCAGCGCCTCACGGCTCTCCGAACCTCCGAGCGAAGGCTGCGGTAAGCCTCATCATTCTCTGACGTGGGATTCTGTAGCCGATGACAGTGGGCCTGTCGCTTTTTCTCAACCATCCTGAACACCTCCTCTGTCAGCCAGGGTCTTTGGGGAGGTCTGGACCGCGTACCCAAAGCAGCCATTGCAGCTGCATGAGTCACAGTCCTAAACCTCGCCCATTTAGCCTCGACATCAGGAGGAGTCGGGGACGATGCCAATCCCAGCCACAAGCGATGATGAAATTCTCGCTTGCAACTTTCATCAGATAACTGAGACCAGGCCACTTTATGTTGGAATGGGGTCCTGGGTGTACACCCACCACCGGAGTGGAAGAATGGCAGGCGCATCTTACAGATGACTAGTCGATGGTCAGAGGGCAGATCAGCTCCACGGTAGGTCCTGGTGTCAAGGACATAGGCTCGCATCCGCTGGTCCGTCACTATGTAGTCCAGCAGATGTTCTTGCTTGGACCCGGCATGCATCCATGATGTTGTGTGGATGCGCCGATGCCGGAACAGCGTGTTGGTAATTACAAGCCCATGGACTGCACAAAAATCTAGCAGCCTCCTACCGTTGTTATTGAGCTGATCTGGCCCATGCCCTCCAATCACTCCAGACCAGGTGCCAGTATCATGACCAACTCGGGCATTGAAGTCACCCAACATGATGACTCTATCCCGAGGGGCCACTTTAGCCAGCACCTGTGACAGGAGGTCATAGAAGGCATCTGACTCATCGGCTTTGCCTGCATCCCTCCACGGATGTTCATCTTCGGTGGGGGCATAAGTAACCACGACCACCATTCCTCGCCTCCGGTTGATGGGAAGGCGAGCCCAAAGTAGCCTGGGGCTTACAGCTTCCCACACCTCACCGCCACGCTCCCACGCCCCCTTCATTCTTTTGTTCAAAAGAAGACCCACACCCTGTTGTTTGGCAGTCTGCTGCCCCGAGTAGAGGACTGTCCACCCCTCATGGTGGCAGGAGCCAGAGCCGGTCCACCGGATCTCCTGAATGCCGCATAGATCCAGGCGGTACCGGTCCAGCTCCCGACAGAGGAGTGGCAGCCTCTCCTCCGCAGTGAGCGTTCGAACATTCCACGTGGCCACCAGTAGTGGCTTTTCGTTGTTTCTGGAGTAGCCCCGAGGGTAGGTATTCAATCTCCTGGCTCCGCCAATTGGGGTTTGGCCAGGAGACGTCATAGACGCCTGGCCCCCCGGGGCCTCCGGCACAAGCTTATTAGTTACATATTTCAGTTTAATTCGTGGTTTCGTGGTAATTAATTGAAGGTGGAGGGGTTACCAACCCCTCGCACCCGTCCAGAGCCCCCGTTTAGCCCCTGTGGTGGACACATGTGCCATGAGGGGAGGAGCCAATCAAAATTGGATCTCCCCCCACAGCGCTGTCCACGACAGAGTTGCCCGTCCGGCACCGCGAGGAGGTAGGGGGTTGTTTTGCCGGACACACGTACACACACACGTACACACACACACGTACACACACGTACACACACACGTACACACACACGTACACACACACACGTACACACACACACACACGTACACACACACGTACACACACACACGCACACACACACGTACACACACACACACACACACGTACACACACACACGTACACACACACATGTACACACACACACGTACACACACACACGTACACACACACACACGTACACACACACACACGTACACACACACACGTACACACACACGTACACACACACGTACACACACACGTACACACACACACACGTACACACACACACACGTACACACACACACACGTACACACACGTACACACACACACACGTACACACACACACGTACACACACGCACGTACACACACGTACACACACACACACGTACACACACACGTACACACGTACACACACACACACACGTACACACACACACACGTACACACACACACGTACACACACACGTACACACACACATGTACACACACACACGCACACACACACACACATGTACACACACACACACACACGTACACACAGACACACACACGTACACACACACGTACACACACACACGTACACACACACGTACACACACACACGTACAGACACACGTACAGACACACGTACAGACACACGTACACACACGCACACACGTACACACACACATGTAAACACACACACACACATGTACACACACACGTACACACACACTTACACACACGTACACACACACACACGTACACACACACGTACACGCGCGTGATGTTAGAGGCTGGTGTGGGTGCTGTAAACCCGCCTGCTGTGCTGTCCACAGCAGCGTTGGTGGTGGGGGGGAGGGGCTGTTTGGCTGGGGGGGAGTTCCCTTCCTCCCCGCGCACCGCCACCTTCACCGTGGGCTCGCCCCCGGGTGGATCGCCCGGAGCGCTCACCACGGGGACGCTCACCACGGGGACGCTCACCACGGGGACGCTCACCACGGGGACGCTCACCACGGGGACCCTCACCACGCTCGCGGTGCCAGCAACACGGGGCAGACTGCTGTCTGGTGAGAGACACGGAGGGGGGAGAGAGACACGGGTGGGGTAGAGACACGGGGGGAGAGAGACGCGGGGAGAGAGACGCGCGGGGAGAGACACGGGGAGAGAGAGACACGGGGAGAGAGACACGGGGGGAGAGACACGGGGGGGAGAGAGACACGGGGGGAGAGACACGGGGGGAGAGACACGGGGGGAGAGACACGGGGGAAGAGACACGCAGGGGGAGAGACACGGGGAGAGAGACGCGGGGAGAGAGACGCGGGGGGAGAGACACGGGGAGAGAGAGACACGGGGGGAGAGACACGGGGGTGGAGAGACACGGGGAGAGAGACGCGGGAAGAGAGACACGGGGAGAGAGACACGGGGGGGAGAGACACGGAGGGAGAGACACGGGGTGAGAGACACGGGGGGGAGAGAGACACGGGGGGAGAGACACGGGGGGAGAGACACGGGGAGAGAGAGACACGGGGGGAGAGACACGGGGGGACAGACACGGGGAGAGAGACACGGGGGGGAGAGAGACACGGGGGGGAGAGACACGGGGGGAGAGACACGGGGGGAGAGACACGGGGGGGAGAGAGACACGGGGGGAGAGACACGGGGGGACAGACACGGGGAGAGAGACGGGGGGGAGAGACACGGGGGGGAGAGAGACACGGGGGGAGAGACACGGGGGGAGAGAGACGCGGGGAGAGAGACGCGCGGGGAGAGACACGGGGAGAGAGAGACACGGGGGGAGAGACACGGGGGTGGAGAGACACGGGGAGAGAGACACGGGAAGAGAGACGCGGGGAGAGAGACGCGGGGGGAGAGACACGGGGGGGAGAGACATGGGGGGGAGAGACACGGGGGGAGAGACACGGGGGGGAGAGACGCGGGGGGAGAGACACGGGGAGAGAGAGACACGGGGGGAGAGACACGGGGGTTGAGAGACACGGGGAGAGAGACACGGGAAGAGAGACGCGGGGAGAGAGACGCGGGGGGAGAGACACGGGGGGGAGAGACATGGGGGGGAGAGACACGGGGGAGAGACACGGGGGGGAGAGACACGGGGGGGAGAGACACGGGGGGAGAGACACGGGGGGAGAGACACGGGGGGAGAGACACGGGGGGAGAGAGACACGGGGGGAGAGACACGGGGGGAGAGACACGGGGGGAGAGAGACACGGGGGGAGAGACACGGGGGGAGAGACACGGGGGGAGAGACACGGGAAGAGAGACGCGGGGAGAGAGACGCGGGGGGAGAGACACGGGGAGAGAGAGACACGGGGGGAGAGACACGGGGGTGGAGAGACACGGGAAGAGAGACGCGGGGAGAGAGACGCGGGGGGAGAGACACGGGGGGGAGAGACACGGGGGGGAGAGACACGGGGGGAGAGACACGGGGGGGAGAGACACGGGGGGAGAGACACGGGGGGAGAGACACGGGGGGAGAGAGACACGGGGGGAGAGAGACGGGGGGGAGAGACACGGGGGCAGAGACACGCGGGGAGAGAGACGCGGGGAGAGAGACGCGGGGGGAGAGACACGGGGGGGAGAGACACGGGGGGGAGAGACACGGGGGAGAGAGACACGGGGGGGAGAGACACGGGGGGAGAAACACGGGGGGAGAGACACGGGGGGAGAGAGACACGGGGGGAGAGACACGGGGGGGAGAGACACGGGGGGGAGAGACACGGGGGGAGAGACACGGGGGGAGAGACACGGGGGTAGAGAGACACGGGGGGAGAGACACGGGGGGGAGAGATACGGGGGTAGAGACACGGGGGGAGAGACACGGGGGGGGGGAGAGACACGGGGGGAGAGACACGGGGGTGGAGAGACACGGGGGGGAGAGACACGGGGGTGGAGAGACACGGGGGGGGAGAGACACGGGGGTGGAGAGACACGGGGGGAAGAGAGACACGGGGGGAGAGACACGGGGGGAGAGACACGGGGGGGAGAGACACGGGGGGGAGAGACACGGGGGGAGAGACACGGGGGAGAGAGACACGGAGAGAGATACGGGGGGGGGGGGGAGACACAGTGAGAGAGACACGGGGGGAGAGAGACACGGGGGGAGAGACATGGGGAGAGACACGGGGGGAGAGACACGGGGGTGGAGAGACACGGGGAGAGAGACACGGGGGGAGAGACACGGGGGGAGAGACACGGGGAGAGAGACACGGGGGGGAGAGACACGGGGGGGAGAGACACGGGGGGGAGAGACACGGGGGGAGAGACACGGGAGAGACACGGGGAGAGACACGGGGGGGAGAGACACGGGGGGAGAGACACGGGGGGAGACACTGGGGGAGAGACACGGGGGGGAGAGACACGGGGAGAGAGACACGGGGAGAGAGACACGGGGGGGAGAGACACGGGGGGAGAGACACGGGGGGAGAGACACGGGGGTGGAGAGACACGGGGGTGGAGAAACACGGGGGGGAGAGACACGGGGGTGGAGAGACACGGGGGGGAGAGAGACACGGGGGGAGAGAGACACGGGGGGAGAGACACGGGGGGAGAGACACGGGGGGAGAGACACGGGGGGGAGAGATACGGGGGGAGAGACACGGGGGGGGGAGAGACACGGGGGTGGAGAGACACGGGGAGAGAGACACGGGGGGAGAGACACGGGGGGAGAGACACGGTGAGAGAGACACGGGGGGAGAGACATGGGGAGAGACACGGGGGGAGAGACACGGGGGTGGAGAGACACGGGGAGAGAGACAAGGGGGGAGAGACACGGGGGGAGAGACACGGGGAGAGAGACACGGGGGGGAGAGACACGGGGGGAGATACACGGGGGAGAGACACGGGGGGGAGAGACACGGGGAGAGACACGGGGGGGAGACATGGGGGGGAGAGACACGGGGGGGAGAGACACGGGGGGAGAGACACGGGGGGAGAGACACGGGGGGAGAGACACGGGGGGAGAGACACGGGGGGGAGAGACACGGGGGGGAGAGACACGGGGGAGAGACACGGGGGGGAGAGACATGGGGAGAGACACGGGGGGAGAGACACGGGGGGGAGAGACACGGGGGGAGAGACACGGGGGAGAGACACGGGGGAGAGACACGGGGGGAGAGACACGGGGGGAGAGACACGGGGGAGAGACACGGGGGGGAGAGACACGGGGGGGAGAGACACGGGGGGAAGAGACACGGGGGGAGAGACACGGGGGGGAGAGACATGGGGGGGAGAGACACGGGGGGGAGAGACACGGGGGGAGACACGGGGGGAGAGACACGGGGGTGGAGAGACACGGGGGTGGAGAGACACAGGGGGGAGAGACACGGGGGGGAGAGAGACACGGGGGGAGAGACACGGGGGGAGAGACACACGGGGGGAGAGACACGGGGGGGAGAGACACGGGGGGGAGAGACACGGGGGGGGGAGAGACACGGGGGTGGAGAGACACGGGGAGAGAGACACGGGGGGAGAGACACGGGGGAGAGACATGGGGGGAGAGACACGGTGGGGAGAGACACGGGGGTGGAGAGACACGGGGGGAGAGACACGGGGGGAAAGACACGGGGGGAGAGACACGGGGGGGAGAGACACGGGGGGAGAGACACGGGGGGAGAGACACGGGGGGGAGAGACACGGGGGGAGAGACACGGGGGGAGAGACACGGGGAGAGAGACACGGGGGGAGAGACACGGGGGGAGAGACACGGGGGGGAGAGACACGGGGGGGAGAGACACGGGGGGGAGAGACACGGGGGGAGAGACACGGGGGGGAGAGACACGGGGGGGGAGAGACACGGGGGGAGAGACACGGGGAGAGACACGGGGGGGAGAGACACGGGGGGAGAGACACGGGGGGAGACACTGGGGGAGAGACACGGGGGGAGAGACACGGGGGAGAGAGACACGGGGAGAGAGACACGGGGAGAGAGACACGGGGGGGAGAGACACGGGGGGAGAGACACGGGGGGAGAGACACGGGGGGGGGAGAGACACGGGGGGGGGAGAGACACAGGGGGTGGAGAGACACGGGGGTGGAGAGACACGGGGGGGAGAGACACGGGGGGGAGAGAGACACGGGGGGAGAGACACGGGGGGAGAGACACGGGGGGAGAGACACGGGGGGGAGAGATACGGGGGGGAGAGACACGGGGGGGGGAGAGACACGGGGGTGGAGAGACACGGGGAGAGAGACACGGGGGGAGAGAGACGGGGGGAGAGACACGGTGAGAGAGACACGGGGGGAGAGACACGGGGGGAGAGACACGGGGGGAGAGACGCAGGGGTGGAGAGACACGGGGAGAGAGACAAGGGGGGAGAGACACGGGGGGAGAGACACGGGGAGAGAGACACGGGGGGAGAGACACGGGGGGGAGAGACACGGGGGGAGAGACACGGGGGGAGAGACACGGGGGGGAGAGACACGGGGAGAGACACGGGGGGGGAGACACGGGGGGAGAGACACAGGGGGGGAGAGACACGGGGGGAGAGACACGGGGGGAGAGACACGGGGGGAGAGACACGGGGGGAGAGACACGGGGGGGAGAGACACGGGGGGAGAGACACGGGGGAGAGACACGGGGGGAGAGACACGGGGGGGAGAGACACGGGGAGAGACACGGGGGGGAGAGACACGGGGGGAGAGACACGGGGGGAGAGACACGGGGGGAGAGACACGGGGGAGAGACACGGGGGGGAGAGACACGGGGGGGAGAGACACGGGGGGGAGAGGACACGGGGGGAGAGACACGGGGAGAGACACGGGGGGAGACACGGGGGTGGAGAGACACGGGGGTGGAGAGACAGGGGGGGGAGAGACACGGGGGTGGAGAGACACGGGGGGGAGAGAGACACGGGGGAGAGACACGGGGGAGAGAGACACGGGGGGAGAGACACGGGGGGGAGAGACACGGGGGGGAGAGACACGGGGGGGGGGAGAGACACGGGGGTGGAGAGACACGGGGAGAGAGACACGGGGGGAGAGACACGGGGGGAGAGACACGGTGAGAGAGACACGGGGGGAGAGACACGGGGGGAGAGACACGGGGGTGGAGAGACACGGGGAGAGAGACACGGGGGGAGAGACACGGGGGGAGAGACACGGGGGGAGAGACACGGGGAGAGAGACACGGGGGGGAGAGACACGGGGGGGAGAGACACGGGGGGAGAGACACGGGGGGGAGAGACACGGGGGGAGAGACACGGGGGAGAGGACACGGGGAGAGACACGGGGGGGGAGAGACACGGGGGGAGAGACATGGGGGGGAGAGAACACGGGGGGAGAGACACGGGGGGAGAGACACGGGGGGGAGAGACACGGGGATAGACACGGGGGGAGAGACACGGGGGGAGAGACACGGGGGAGAGACACGGGGGGGAGAGACACGGGGGGGAGAGACACGGGGGGGAGAGACACGGGGGGAGAGGACACGGGGGGAGAGACACGGGGGGAGAGACACGGGGGGAGAGACACGGGGGGAGAGACACGGGGGGAGACGGGGGGGGGAGAGACACGGGCGACAGACACGGGGAGAGAGACACGGGGGGGAGAGACACGGGGGGTGGGGAGAGACACGGGGGGGGGGAGAGACACGGGGGGGGAGAGACACGGGGAGAGAGACACGGGGGGGGGAGAGACACGGGGGGGAGAGACACGGGGAGAGACACGGGGGGGAGAGACACGGGGGGGAGAGACACGGGGAGAGACACGGGGGGATAGACACGGTGGGGGTGGAGAGACGTGGGGAGAGAGACACGGGGAGAGACACGGGGAGAGACACGGGGAGAGACAATTACAGACAGACACGGACATGAAGACAGCCACACGGACACCCAGACTCTGACTCCCTCCTCCCCCTCCCCCCCTCTCCCCCCCCCAGTGGGTTCTGGGAGCTCCGTGGGCTCCGCTTGCTCCAACTGCGGCCGCTCCGTCCCCTACTCTGAGAGTCCCCCCAGCAGCCTCGGAAACCCTGGCTGTGGTGGTGGTGGGGGGGGCGGTGGTGGTGGGGGGGCGCTGGTGGTGGGGGGGCGGTGGTGGTGGTGGGGGGGGCCCCTTGTCCTGTCTGTCTGCGTCTCCGCCGGGAACGTCCTCACTGCGGTTTGGGACCTCTCCACCCAACATGGTGGGAGAGGTGGCGTTTGAGCCTCCAGCCCTGCCGGAGGAGACACTCATGGAGGTGAGTGTGCGGGTGAGTGTGTGAGTGAGTGTGTGTGTGGGTGAGTGTGTGTGTGAATGTGTGTGAGTGAGTGTGCGGGTGAGTGTGTGTGAGTGAGTGTGTGGGTGAGTGTGTGTGTGGGTAAGTGTGTGGGTGAGTGTGCGGGTGGGTGTGAGTGAGTGTGTGAGTAAGTGTGTGTGTGAGTGAGTGTGTGGGTGAGTGTGCGGGTGGGTGTGTGAGTGAGTGTGTGTGTGGGTGAGTGTGTGTGGGGTGAGTGTGCGGGTGAGTTAGTGTGAGTGTGTGAGTGTGTGAGTGAGTCTGAGCGTGTGAGTGTATGTGTGTGTGAGTGAGTGAGTGTGCGGGTGAGTGTGCGGGATGTGTGTGAGTGTATGTGTGTGTGAGTGTGTGTGTGTGTGAGTGAGTGTGTGTGTGAGTGTGTGAGTGTGTGTGTGAGTGAGTGTGTGTGTGAGTGACGGGCAACTCTGTCGTGGACAGTGCTGTGGGGGGAGGTCCAATTTCGATTGGCTCCTCCCCTCATGGCATCTGTGTCCACCACAGGGGGCTAAACGGGGGCTAAACGGGGGTTCTGGACGTGTGCGAGGGGCTGGTAACCCCTCCACCTTCAATTAATTACCACTAAACCACGAGTTAAACTGAAATATGTAACTAATAAGCTTGTGCCGGAGGCCCCGGGGGACCAGGCGTCTATGACGTCTCCTGGCCAAACCCCAATTGGCGGAGCCAGGAGATTGAATATCTACCCTCGGGGCTCCTCCATAAACAACAAAAAGCCACTACGGGTGGCCACGTGGAATGTTCGAACGCTCACTGCGGAGGAGAGGCTGCCACTCCTCTGTCGGGAGCTGGACCAATACCGCCTGGATCCATGTGGCATTCAGGAGGTCCGGTGGACCGGTTCTGGCTCCTGCCACCATGAGGGGTGGACAGTCCTCTACTCGGGGCAGCAGACTGCCAAACAACAGGGTGTGGCTCTTCTTTTGAACAAAAGAATCAAGGGGGTGTGGGAGCGTGGCGGTGAGGTGTGGGAAGCTGTAAGCCCCAGGCTACTTTGGGCTCGCCTTCCCATCAACCGGAGGCGAGGAATGGTGGTCGTGGTTACTTATGCCCCCACCGAAGACGAACATCCGAGGAGGGATGCAGGCAAGGCGGATGAGTCAGATGCCTTCTATGACCTCCTGTCACAGGTGCTGGCTAAAGTGGCCCCTCGGGATAGAGTCATCATGTTGGGTGACTTCAATGCCCGAGTTGGTCATGATGCTGGCACCTGGTCTGGAGTGATTGGAGGGCATGGGCCAGATTAGCTCAATAACAACGGTAGGAGGCTGCTAGATTTTTGTGCAGCCCATGGGCTTGTAATTACCAACACGCTGTTCCGGCATCGGCGCATCCACACAGCATCATGGATGCATGCCGGGTCCAAGCAAGAACATCTGCTGGACTACATAGTGACGGACCAGTGGATGCGAGCCCATTTCCTTGACACCAGGACCTACCGTGGAGCTGATCTGCCCTCTGACCATCGACTAGTCATCTGTAAGATGCGCCTACCATTCTTCCACTCTGGTGGTGGGTGTACACCCAGGACCCCATTCCGACCTAAAGTGGCCTGGTCTCAGTTATCTGATGAAAGTTCCAAGCGAGAATTTCATCATCGCTTGCGGCTGGGATTGGCATCGTCCCCGACTCCTCCTGATGTCGAGGGTAAATGGGCGAGGTTTAGGACTGTGACTCATGCAGCTGCAATGGCTGCTTTTGGTACGCGGTCCATACCTCCCCAAAGACCCTGGCTGACAGAGGAGGTGTTCAGGATGGTTGAGAAAAAGCGACAGGCCCACTGTCATCGGCTACAGAATCCCACGTCAGAGAATGAGGAGGCTTACCGCAGCCTTCGCTCGGAGGTTCGGAGAGCTTTGAGGTGCTGCAAGGATGGGTGGTGGTCGTGGGTTGCTGAGGAGATGGAGTCTGCCTCAGTGGCCCGTGATCACAAATCTCTATTTAACTCCATCAAAAAAGTAACCTGCAGCGCCACACCTATTACCATCATTAGGGGAAAAAACGGTGATCCAATCTCCGACCCCCAGGAACAGGTTTGCAGATTTGCTGAGCATTTCTGTGAGGTCCTGGGGGAGGGAAAATCCCTCAGCCAGGAAAACATCGTGGCACAAAGTGAGGATGACCCTGCTGAGGCTGCGGTGCCTCAAATATTGGAAGAAGTCACCCCCTGTGAGTGGCTGGCTGAGGTGCCATCTGTTGAGGAAGTACTGAAGGCGATCCGGAGTCTGAGACCAGGAAAGGCAGTGGGCAGAGATGATCTCCCAAGCGAAATGCTGAGGGAGGGTGACGTTTGTGCACAGACTGCCCTATATGACATAACAACAGTTTGGACCACTGGACGGGTTCCGCAGGATTGGAAGGATGCTCTGGTGGTCCCCCTTTTTAAGAAGAAGGGGGACCGCACAGACTGTAACAACTACAGGGGCATCTCACTCCTCAGTGTGCCGGGAAAGGTCCTGGCAAGGATTATTCAACATCGCCTTGCCAGGCACGCTGAGGCGAGGTTTGCGGAGCCCCAATGCGGTTTCAGGAAAGGGCGGTCCTGCACAGATGCCATATTTTCTGTCCGTCTGCTACAGCAGAGGTGTAGGGAATTCCAACAAGACCTACATCTCTGCTTTATTGACCTGGTCAAGGCCTTTGATACCATCAGTAGGCCTGGGCTCTGGGTTGTTCTTCGTGCTTTTGGAGTACCTGACCCTCTGCTCACGATCATTAAGGACCTTTATGATGGTGACCGGGCCCGGGTAAAACTACGTGGCCGGGAGTCAGAGCCATTCCCTGTACACCTTGGGGTGCGACAGGGATGTCCTCTGGCTCCCACATTATTTAACATCTATTTTGACCACGTAGTTCGTGAAGCCTTCAATAGCTGTACCGGGGGAATCTCCATATAGTACAGATATAATGGGAGGCTGATCGATGCCCGGGTGCGGTCAAGGGATGGCTCCCTATTGCTCAACCACGTTACGTATGCTGATGATTTGGTAATAGCTGCTCATTCAGAGGAGGAGTTGGAGACGCTGCTGCTGAGACTGGAGCGTGCCACTAAGAGGTGGGGCCTTACCATTAGCCCCACCAAAACTAAGCACCTGCCTGGGTATTTTGTACCATTGGACACTCCACCCCCACAACTCCCAATCGGTGATGGGGCAGTTGTGGAGAGAGTGGAGAGTTTCCCATACCTGGGCAGTGTGCTTATGACTGGCTCCAGTTTAACAGCAGAGGTCTCACTCCGAATCAGTCGAGCGGCAATATCTTTTCATCGGTTGCGTAACGCTGTGTGGAATCTACCTGGTCTGTCGCTCCACTAAGCTTCAGGTCTTCTCGGCCACGGTCATTCC
Organism: Petromyzon marinus; assembly: GCF_048934315.1. Classification (NCBI taxonomy): domain Eukaryota; kingdom Metazoa; phylum Chordata; class Hyperoartia; order Petromyzontiformes; family Petromyzontidae; genus Petromyzon; species Petromyzon marinus. Next base: position 20,673 of record NW_027422622.1, read on the forward strand.
CTCCCTTCTCTACGCTTGCGACACGTGGACCCCCCTAATGGAACATCTTCGCCGGTTAGAAACATCTAGGCTGGCCTGCCTACGATCCATCCTGGGTTTAACCAGACTGGATTGTGTGAGGAGCTCACAAATCCTTGAAAGATCTGGGCAAGGTCCCATCGGCGAGCTCCTCCGGCGGGGAAGGCTGCGATGGCTGGGTCATGTAGCCCGCATGCCCAGCCACCGCATGCCGAAACAGCTTTTGTTCGGCCGGATTGAGGGGGCTAAGCGGGCGCGGCACGGGCTAGAGAAGAGATGGAGTGATGTGGTACAGGAGGACGTGGAGCTGAGTGGACTTGCCGATGACCGGTACCAGCAGTGTCAAGATCGGCCTCTGTGGAGGAGGCTCGTGAAGGACGCTACTGGGCAGTTGGAGGTAGTCGCCCTCCAACAACAACGGAGGGCGGAGGAGCGACGCTCAGAACAACGAGCGGAGCGCCGGGTGGCTAAGGCACAGCAGGTTGGCACAGTAGGGGGCACAGGTGGTGCATCAGCCAGTCATCTCAGTCAGTCGACCCGTGGCACCTGGGTCTGCCCCGTGACCTCCTGCCAGTGGGCGTTCGACACTTCACGTGGCCTCAACGTCCACATAGCCTGGCACAAGCGTCGTGGTGACGTCACCGCCACTTAGTGGTGAATGGCGGTTGTTGTTGTTGTGTGTGAGTGTGTGTGTGAGTGTGTGGGTATGAGTGAGTGTGTGTGAGTGTGTGTGTGAGTGAGTGAGTGTGTGTGAGTGTGTGTGTGTGAGTGTGTGTGTGAGTGAGTGTGTAGCGGTTAGCGCGCTGCGCTATGAACCTGGCGACCCGGGTTCGATTCCCGCTCACGGCCAACACTGGTGACGATTATCTGAACGGGTCCCGGGCCTCCCCTAGGTCGACTCAGCCTCAAATGAGTACCTGGTGCGGTGTGTAAACATTGCCACTAGGGAGACAAAGGCGGTCGGGCGTGGTGCTGGCCACCCACCCCCTCGTGTACCGTTCCGGCCTTCATAGGTGCTCGCTAACAGCACTTGCCCCTACAGTCTGTTAAGGCTATATGGGGGATCTTTGATCTTTGTGTGTGCATCCCCCTGTCTCCCCCTGTCTCCCCCTGTCTCCCCCTGTCTCCCCCTGTCTCCCCCTGTCCCCCTGTCTCCCTGTCTGTCCCCCTGTCTCCCTGTCTGTCCCCCTGTCCCCCCAGAGGGAGCACACGGACACGCTGAGGGATCTTGGCTTCCTCCTCTCCTTTGCCGAGGGCCTCATGGAGGTCGCCGCGGTGAGGAGGAGCCACGGCGGGGGGGGGGGCCCCGCCGGCCCCCCCCCCTGCTGCTCCTCCTCCTCCTGCTCGTCGTCGTGGGAACGAGTCGGGGGGGGCGGCGGCCCCCCACGGCCGTCCGGCCTGCCGCTGTTGCAGCAGAGCGGTGGCGGGACCCTTCCACAACACAGCCTAGCTCATTACGGCACAGAGTGGGGGTGAGTGTCTCACTGTGTGTGTGTCACTGTGTGTGTGTGTCACTGTGTGTGTGTCTCACTGTGTGTGTCACTGTGTGTGTCACTGTGTGTGTCACTGTGTGTGTGTGTCGACCCGTGGCACCTGGGTCTGCCCCGTGACCTCCTGCCAGCGGGCGTTCGACACTTCACGTGGCCTCAGGGTGCACATAGCCTGGCACAAGCGTCGTGGTGACGTCACCGCCACTTAGTGGCGAATGGCGGTTGTTGTTGTTGTGAGTGTGTGTGAGTGTGTGGGTATGAGTATGTGTGTGTGTGTGAGTGAGTGTGAGTGAGTGTGAGTGTGGGTGTGCAAAACAACCCCCTACCTCCTCGCGGTGCCGGACGGGCAACTCTGTCATGGACAGCGCTGTGGGGGGAGATCCAATTTTGATTGGCTCCTCCCCTCATGGCATATGTGTCCACCACAGGGGCTAAACGGGGGCTCTGGACGGGTGCGAGGGGCTGGTAACCCCTCCACCTTCAATTAATTACCACGAAACCACGAATTAAACTGAAATATGGAACAACTAAGCTTGTGCCGGAGGCCCCGGGGGGCCAGGCGTCTATGACGTCTCCTGGCCAAACCCCAATTGGCGGAGCCAGGAGATTGAATACCTACCCTCGGGGCTACTTCAGAAACAACGAAAAGCCACTACGGGTGGCCACGTGGAATGTTCGAACGCTCACTGCAGAGGAGAGGCTGCCACTCCTCTGTCGGGAGCTGGACCGGTACCGCCTGGATCTATGCGGCATTCAGGAGGTCCGGTGGACCGGCTCTGGCTCCTGCCACCATGAGGGGTGGACAGTCCTCTACTCGGGGCAGCAGACTGCCAAACAACAGGGTGTGGGTCTTCTTTTGAACAAAAGAATGAAGGGGGCGTGGGAGCGTGGCGGTGAGGTGTGGGAAGCTGTAAGCCCCAGGCTACTTTGGGCTCGCCTTCCCATCAACCGGAGGCGAGGAATGGTGGTCGTGGTTACTTATGCCCCCACCGAAGATGAACATCCGTGGAGGGATGCAGGCAAAGCCGATGAGTCAGATGCCTTCTATGACCTCCTGTCACAGGTGCTGGCTAAAGTGGCCCCTCGGGATAGAGTCATCATGTTGGGTGACTTCAATGCCCGAGTTGGTCATGATACTGGCACCTGGTCTGGAGTGATTGGAGGGCATGGGCCAGATCAGCTCAATAACAACGGTAGGAGGCTGCTAGATTTTTGTGCAGCCCATGGGCTTGTAATTACCAACACGCTGTTCCGGCATCGGCGCATCCACACAACATCATGGATGCATGCCGGGTCCAAGCAAGAACATCTGCTGGACTACATAGTGACGGACCAGCGAATGCGAGCCCATGTCCTTGACACCAGGACCTACCGTGGAGCTGATCTGCCCTCTGACCATCGACTAGTCATCTGTAAGATGCGCCTGCCATTCTTCCACTCCGGTGGTGGGTGTACACCCAGGACCCCATTCCAACCTAAAGTGGCCTGGTCTCAGTTATCTGATGAAAGTTGCAAGCGAGAATTTCATCATCGCTTGCGGCTGGGATTGGCATCGTCCCCGACTCCTCCTGATGTCGAGGGTAAATGGGCGAGGTTTAGGACTGTGACTCATGCAGCTGCAATGGCTGCTTTGGGTACGCGGTCCAGACCTCCCCAGACACCCTGGATGACAGAGGAGTTGTTCAGGATGGTTGAGAAAAAGCGACAGGCCCACTGTCATCGGCTACAGAATCCCACGTCAGAGAATGAGGAGGCTTACCGCAGCCTTCGCTCGGAGGTTCGGAGAGCCGTGAGGCGCTGCAAGGATGGGTGGTGGTCGCGGGTTGCTGAGGAGATGGAGTCTGCCTCAGTGGCCCGTGATCACAAATCTCTATTTAACTCCATCAAAAAAGTAACCTGCAGTGCCACACCTATTACCATCATTAGGGGAAAAAACGGTGATCCAATTTCCGACCCCCAGGAACAGGTTCGCAGATTTGCTGAGCATTTCTGTGAGGTCCTGGGGGAGGGAAAATCCCTCAGCCAGGAAAACATCGTGGCACAAAGTGAGGATGACCCTGCTGAGGCTGCGGTGCCTCAAATATTGGATGAAGTCACCCCCTGTGAGTGGCTGGCTGAGGTGCCATCTGCTGAGGAAGTATTTAGGGCGATCCGGAGTCTGAGACCAGGAAAGGCAGCGGGCAGAGATGATCTCCCAAGCGAAATGCTGAGGGAGGGTGGCGTTTGTGCACAGACTGCTCTATATGACATCATAACAACAGTCTGGACCACTGGACGGGTTCCGCAGGATTGGAAGGATGCCCTGGTGGTCCCCCTTTTTAAGAAGGGGGACCGCACAGACTGTAACAACTACAGGGGCATCTCACTCCTCAGTGTGCCGGGAAAGGTCCTGGCAAGGATTATTCAGCATCGCCTTGCCAGGCACGCTGAGGAGAGGCTTGCGGAGCCCCAATGCGGTTTCAGGAAAGGGCGGTCCTGCACAGATGCCATATTTTCTGTCCGTCTGCTACAGCAGAGGTGTAGGGAATTCCAACAAGACCTACATCTCTGCTTTATTGACCTGGTCAAGGCCTATGATACCATCAGTAGGCCTGGGCTCTGGGTCGTTCTTCGTGCTTTTGGAGTACCTAACCCTCTGCTCACGATCATTAAGGACCTTCATGATGGTGAGCGGGCCCGGGTAAAACTACGTGGCCGGGAGTCAGAGCCATTCCCTGTACACCTTGGGGTGCGACAGGGATGTCCTCTGGCTCCCACATTATTTAACATCTATTTTGACCACGTAGTTCGTGAAGCCTTCAATAGCTGTACTGGGGGAATCTCCATATGGTACAGATATAATGGGAGGCTAATCGATGCCCGGGTGCGGTCAAGGGATGGCTCCCTATTGCTCAACCACGTTATGTATGCTGATGATTTGGTAATAGCTGCTCAGTCAGAGGAGGCGTTGGAGACGCTGCTGCTGAGACTGGAGCGTGCCACTAAGAGGTGGGGCCTTACCATCAGCCCCACCAAAACTAAGCACCTGCCTGGGTATTTTGTACCATCGGACACTCCACCCCCACAACTCCCAATCGGTGATGGGGCAGTTGTGGAGAGAGTGGAGAGTTTCCCATACCTGGGCAGTGTGCTTATGACTGGCTCCAGTTTAACAGCAGAGGTCCCACTCAGAATCAGTCGAGCGGCAATATCTTTTCATCGGTTGCGTAACGCTGTGTGGAAGCTACCTGGTCTGTCGCTCCGCACTAAGCTTCAGGTCTTCTCGGCCACGGTCATTCCCTCCTCTACGCTTGCGAAACGTGGACCCCCCTAATGGAGCATCTTCGCCGGTTGGAAGCATTTGGGCTGGCCTGCCTACGATCCATCCTGGGTTTAACCAGACTGGATTGTGTGAGGAGCTCACAAATCCTTGAAAGATCTGGGCAGGGTCCCATCGGTGAGCTCCTCCGGCAGGCAAGGCTGCGATGGCTGGGTCATGTAGCCCGCATGCCCAGCCGCCGCATGCCGAAACAGCTTTTGTTTGGCCGGATTGAGGGGGCTGGGCGGGCGCGGCACGGGCTAGAGAGGAGATGGAGTGATGTGGTACAGGAGGACGTGGAGCTGAGTGGACTTGCCGATGACTGGTACCAGCGGTGTCAAGATCGGCCTCTGTGGAGGAGGCTCGTGAAGGATGCTACTGGGCAGTTGGAGGCAGTCGCCCTCCAACAACAATGGAGGGCGGAGGAGCGACGCTCACAACAGCGAGCGGAGCGCCGGGTGGCTAAAGCACAGCAGGTTGGCACAGTAGGGGGCACAGGTGGTGCATCAGCCAGTCATCTCAGTCAGTCGACCCGTGGCACCTGGGTCTGCCCCGTGACCTCTTGCCAGCGGGCGTTCGACACTTCATGTGGCCTCAGGGTGCACATAGCCTGGCACAAGCGTCGTGGTGACGTCACCGCCACTTAGTGGCGAATGGCGGTTGTTGTTGTTGTTGTTGTGTGTGTGTGTTACTGTGTGTGTGTGTTTCACTGTGTGTGAGTGTCTCACTGTGTGTGTCACTGTGTGTGTGTCTCTGTGTGTGTGTGTCACTGTGTGTGTCACTGTGTGTGTCACTGTGTGTCTCACTGTGTGTGTCACTGTGTGTGTCAGTGTGTGTGTGTGTGTCAGTGTGTGTGTGTCACTGTGTGTGTGTGTGTTACTGTGTGTGTCACTGTGTGTGTGTCACTGTGTGTGTGTCACTGTGTGTGTGTTACTATGTGTGTGTGTCACTGTGTGTGAGTATCTCACTGTGTGTGTCAATGTGTGTGTGTCACTGTGTGTGTGTGTGTCACTGTGTGTGTCACTGTGTGTGTGTGTGTCACTGTGTGTGTGTGTGTCACTGTGTGTGTCACTGTGTGTGTCACTGTGTGTGTCACTGTGTGTGTGTGTCACTGTGTGTGTCACTGTGTGTGTCACTGTGTGTGTGTCACTGTGTGTGTGTGTCACTGTGTGTGTCACTGTGTCACTGTGTGTGTGTGTCACTGTGTGTGTCACTGTGTGTGTGTGTGTTACTGTGTGTTGCAAAACAACCCCCTACCTCCTCGCGGTGCCGGACGGGCAACTCTGTCGTGGACAGCGCTGTGGGGGGAGATCCAATTTTGATTGGCTCCTCCCCTCATGGCATATGTGTCCACCACAGGGGCTAAACGGGGGCTCTGGACGGGTGCGAGGGGCTGGTAACCCCTCCACCTTCAATTAATTACCACGAAACTACGAATTAAACTGAAATATGTAACAACTAAGCTTGTGCCGGAGGCCCTGGGGGGCCAGGCATCTATGACGTCTCCTGGCCGAACCCCAATTGGCGGAGCCAGGAGATTGAATACCTACCCTCGGGGCTACTCCAGAAACAACGAAAAGCCACTACGGTTGGCCACGTGGAATGTTCGAACGCTCACTGCAGAGGAGAGGCTGCCACTCCTCTGTCGGGAGCTGGACCGGTACCGCCTGGATCTATGCGGCATTCAGGAGGTCCGGTGGACCGGCTCTGGCTCCTGCCACCATGAGGGGTGGACAGTCCTCTACTCGGGGCAGCAGACTGCCAAACAACAGGGTGTGGGTCTTCTTTTGAACAAAAGAATGAAGGGGGCGTGGGAGCGTGGCGGTGAGGTGTGGGAAGCTGTAAGCCCCAGGCTACTTTGGGCTCGCCTTCCCATCAACCGGAGGCGAGGAATGGTGGTCGTGGTTACTTATGCCCCCACCGAAGATGAACATCCGTGGAGGGATGCAGGCAAAGCCGATGAGTCAGATGCCTTCTATGACCTCCTGTCACAGGTGCTGGCTAAAGTGGCCCCTCGGGATAGAGTCATCATGTTGGGTGACTTCAATGCCCGAGTTGGTCATGATACTGGCACCTGGTCTGGAGTGATTGGAGGGCATGGGCCAGATCAGCTCAATAACAACGGTAGGAGGCTGCTAGATTTTTGTGCAGCCCATGGGCTTGTAATTACCAACACGCTGTTCCGGCATCGGCGCATCCACACAACATCATGGATGCATGCCGGGTCCAAGCAAGAACATCTGCTGGACTACATAGTGACGGACCAGCGAATGCGAGCCCATGTCCTTGACACCAGGACCTACCGTGGAGCTGATCTGCCCTCTGACCATCGACTAGTCATCTGTAAGATGCGCCTGCCATTCTTCCACTCCGGTGGTGGGTGTACACCCAGGACCCCATTCCAACCTAAAGTGGCCTGGTCTCAGTTATCTGATGAAAGTTGCAAGCGAGAATTTCATCATCGCTTGCGGCTGGGATTGGCATCGTCCCCGACTCCTCCTGATGTCGAGGGTAAATGGGCGTGGTTTAGGACTGTGACTCATGCAGCTGCAATGGCTGCTTTGGGTACGCGGTCCAGACCTCCCCAGACACCCTGGATGACAGAGGAGTTGTTCAAGATGGTTGAGAAAAAGCGACAGGCCCACTGTCATCGGCTACAGAATCCCACGTCAGAGAATGAGGAGGCTTACCGCAGCCTTCGCTCGGAGGTTCGGAGAGCCGTGAGGCGCTGCAAGGATGGGTGGTGGTCGCGGGTTGCTGAGGAGATGGAGTCTGCCTCAGTGGCCCGTGATCACAAATCTCTATTTAACTCCATCAAAAAAGTAACCTGCAGCGCCACACCTATTACCATCATTAGGGGAAAAAACGGTGATCCAATTTCCGACCCCCAGGAACAGGTTCGCAGATTTGCTGAGCATTTCTGTGAGGTCCTGGGGGAGGGAAAATCCCTCAGCCAGGAAAACATCGTGGCACAAAGTGAGGATGACCCTGCTGAGGCTGCGGTGCCTCAAATATTGGATGAAGTCACCCCCTGTGAGTGGCTGGCTGAGGTGCCAGCTGCTGATGAAGTATTGAAGGCGATCCGGAGTCTGAGACCAGGAAAGGCAGCGGGCAGAGATGATCTCCCAAGCGAAATGCTGAGGGAGGGTGGCGTTTGTGCACAGACTGCCCTATATGACATCATAACAACAGTCTGGACCACTGGACGGGTTCCGCAGGATTGGAAGGATGCCCTGGTGGTCCCCCTTTTTAAGAAGGGGGATCGCACAGACTGTAACAACTACAGGGGCATCTCACTCCTCAGTGTGCCGGGAAAGGTCCTGGCAAGGATTATTCAGCATCGCCTTGCCAGGCACGCTGAGGAGAGGCTTGCGGAGCCCCAATGCGGTTTCAGGAAAGGGCGGTCCTGCACAGATGCCATATTTTCTGTCCGTCTGCTACAGCAGAGGTGTAGGGAATTCCAACAAGACCTACATCTCTCCTTTATTGACCTGGTCAAGGCCTATGATACCATCAGTAGGCCTGGGCTCTGGGTCGTTCTTCGTGCTTTTGGAGTACCTGACCCTCTGCTCACGATCATTAAGGACCTTCATGATGGTGAGCGGGCCCGGGTAAAACTACGTGGCCGGGAGTCAGAGCCATTCCCTGTACACCTTGGGGTGCGACAGGGATGTCCTCTGGCTCCCACATTATTTAACATCTATTTTGACCACGTAGTTCGTGAAGCCTTCAATAGCTGTACCGGGGGAATCTCCATATGGTACAGATATAATGGGAGGCTAATCGATGCCCGGGTGCGGTCAAGGGATGGCTCCCTATTGCTCAACCACGTTATGTATGCTGATGACTTGGTAATAGCTGCTCAGTCAGAGGAGGAGTTGGAGACGCTGCTGCTGAGACTGGAGCGTGCCACTAAGAGGTGGGGCCTTACCATCAGCCCCACCAAAACTAAGCACCTGCCTGGGTATTTTGTACCATCGGACACTCCACCCCCACAACTCCCAATCGGTGATGGGGCAGTTGTGGAGAGAGTGGAGAGTTTCCCATACCTGGGCAGTGTGCTTACGACTGGCTCCAGTTTAACAGCAGAGGTCTCACTCCGAATCAGTCGAGCGGCAATATCTTTTCATCGGTTGCGTAACGCTGTGTGGAAGCTACCTGGTCTGTCGCTCCGCACTAAGCTTCAGGTCTTCTCGGCCACGGTCATTCCCTCCCTTCTCTACGCTTGCGAAACGTGGACCCCCCTAATGGAACATCTTCGCCGGTTAGAAACATTTAGGCTGGCCTGCCTACGATCCATCCTGGGTTTAACCAGACTGGATTGTGTGAGGAGCTCACAAATCCTTGAAAGATCTGGGCAGGGTCCCATCGGTGAGCTCCTCCGGCAGGCAAGGCTGCGATGGCTGGGTCATGTAGCCCGCATGCCCAGCCACCGCATGCCGAAACAGCTTTTGTTTGGCCGGATTGAGGGGGCTAAGCGGGCGCGGCACGGGCTAGAGAAGAGATGGAGTGATGTGGTACAGGAGGACGTGGAGCTGAGTGGACTTGCCGATGACTGGTACCAGCGGTGTCAAGATCGGCCTCTGTGGAGGAGGCTCGTGAAGGATGCTACTGGGCAGTTGGAGGCAGTCGCCCTCCAACAACAACGGAGGGCGGAGGAGCGACGCTCACAACAGCGAGCGGAGCGCCGGGTGGCTAAAGCACAGCAGGTTGGCACAGTAGGGGGCACAGGTGGTGCATCAGCCAGTCATCTCAGTCAGTCGACCCGTGGCACCTGGGTCTGCCCCGTGACCTCCTGCCAGCGGGCGTTCGACACTTCACGTGGCCTCAGGGTGCACATAGCCTGGCACAAGCGTCGTGGTGACGTCACCGCCACTTAGTGGCGAATGGCGGTTGTTGTTGTTGTGTCACTGTGTGTGTCACTGTGTGTGTGTCACTGTGTGTGTGTGTTACTGTGTGTGTGTCACTGTGTGTGTGTGTGTTACTGTGTGTGTGTCACTGTGTGTGTGTGTCACTGTGTGTGTGTCTGTGTGTGTGTCACTGTGTGTGTGTGTCACTGTGTGTGTGTGTCACTGTGTGTGTGTGTCACTGTGTGTGTGTGTGTCTGTGTGTGTGTCACTGTGTGTGTGTGTCACTGTGTGTGTCACTGTGTGTGTGTGTCACTGTGTGTGTCACTGTGTGTGTGTGTTACTGTGTGTGTGTCACTGTGTGTGTGTCACTGTGTGTGTCACTGTGTGTGTGTCACTGTGTCTCACTGCGTGTGTCACTGTGTGTGTGTGTCACTGTGTGTGTCACTGTGTGTGTGTCACTGTGTGTGTCACTGTGTGTGTGTGTGTCACTGTGTGTGTCACTGTGTGTGTGTGTGTCACTGTGTGTGTCACTGTGTGTGTGTCACTGTGTGTGTCACTGTGTGTGTGTCACTGTGTGTGTCACTGTGTGTGTGTCACTGTGTGTGTGTCACTGTGTGTGTCACTGTGTGTCAGTGTGTCACTGTGTGTGTCACTGTGTGTGTGTCACTGTGTGTGTGTCACTGTGTGTGTCACTGTGTGTGTGTCACTGTGTGTGTGTCACTGTGTGTGTGTGTCACTGTGTGTGTGTCACAGTGTGTGTGTGTGTGACGCTGTGTGTGTCACCGTGTGTGTGTGACGCTGTGTGCGTGATGCTGTGTGCGTGACGCTGTGTGTGTCACGCTGTGTGTGTCACCGTGTGTGTCACAGTGTGTGTGTGATGCTGTGTGTGTGACGCTGTGTGTGTGACGCTGTGTGTGTGACGCTGTGTGTGTGTGACGCTGTGTGTGACACTATGTGTGTGACACTGTGTGCATCACGCTGTGTGTGTCACCGTGTGTGTCACAGTGTGTGTGTGATGCTGTGTGTGTGACGCTGTGTGTGTGACGCTGTGTGTGTGACGCTGTGTGTGTGTGACGCTGTGTGTGTGACGCTGTGTGTGTCACCGTGTGTGTGTGACGCTGTGTGTGTGACGCTGTGTGTGTGTGTGACGCTGTGTGTGACACTGTGTGTGTGACACCGTGTGTGTCACAGTGTGTGTGTGACGCTGTGTGTGTGACGCTGTGTGTGTGACGCTGTGTGTGTGACGCTGTGTGTGACGCTGTGTGTGTGTGACGCTGTGTGTGTGACGCTGTGTGTGTGACGCTGTGTGTGTCACCGTGTGTGTGTGACGCTGTGTGTGTGACGCTGTGTGTGTGTGTGACGCTGTGTGTGACACTGTGTGTGTGACACTGTGTGTGTGACACTGTGTGTGTGACACTGTGTGTGTGACACTGTGTGTGTGACGCTGTGTGTGTGTGACGCTGTGTGTGTGTGACGCTGTGTGTGTGACGCTGTGTGTGTGTGTGACGCTGTGTGTGTGACACTGTGTGTGTGTGACGCTGTGTGTGTGACGCTGTGTGTGACGCTGTGTGTGTGACACTGTGTGTGTGTGACACTGTGTGTGACACTGTGTGTGTGAGACACTGTGTGTGACACTGTGTGTGTGTGATGCTGTGTGTGTGACGCTGTGTGTGTGACGCTGTGTGTGTGACGCTGTGTGTGTGTGACGCTGTGTGTGACGCTGTGTGTGTGACGCTGTGTGTGTGACGCTGTGTGTGTGTGACGCTGTGTGTGTGTGACGCTGTGTGTGTGACACTGTTTGTGTGTCACCGTGTGTGTCACAGTGTGTGTGTGATGCTGTGTGTGTGACGCTGTGTGTGTGACGCTGTGTGTGTGACGCTGTGTGTGTGACGCTGTGTGTGACGCTGTGTGTGTGACGCTGTGTGTGACGCTGTGTGTGTGACGCTCTGTGTGTGTGACGCTGTGTGTGTGACACTGTGTGTGTGACACTGTGTGTGACACTGTGTGTGTGTGACGCTGTGTGTGTGACGCTGTGTGTGTGTGACGCTGTGTGTGTGTGACGCTGTGTGTGTGACGCTCTGTGTGTGTGACGCTGTGTGTGTGACGCTGTTTGTGTGACACTGTGTGTGTGTGACGCTGTGTGTGTGACGCTGTGTGTGACGCTGTGTGTGTGACGCTGTGTGTGTGTGACACTGTGTGTGACACTGTGTGTGTGACACTGTGTGTGACACTGTGTGTGTGTGATGCTGTGTGTGTGACGCTGTGTGTGTGACGCTGTGTGTGTGACGCTGTGTGTGTGACGCTGTGTGTGTGTGACGCTGTGTGTGTGACGCTGTGTGTGTGACGCTGTGTGTGTGACGCTGTGTGTGTGTGACGCTGTGTGTGTGTGACACTGTGTGTGTGACGCTGTGTGTGTGACGCTGAGTGTGACACTGTGTGTGTGACGCTGTGTGTGTGTGACGCTGTGTGTGTGACGCTGTGTGTGTGACGCTGTGTGTGTGACACTGTGTGTGTGTGACGCTGTGTGTGTGTGACACTGTGTGTGTGTGTGACACTGTGTGTGTGTGACACTGTGTGTGTGTGACGCTGTGTGTGTGTGATGCTGTGTGTGTGTGACGCTGTGTGTGTGTGACACTGTGTGTGTGACGCTGTGTGTGTGTGACGCTGTGTGTGTGTGACACTGTGTGTGTTTGACACTGTGTGTGTGACGCTGTGTGTGTGTGATGCTGTGTGACACTGTGTGTGTGACACTGTGTGTGTCACTGTGTGTGTGTGACACTGTGTGTGTGTGACACTGTGTGTGTGTGTGACACTGTGTGTGTGACACTGTGTGTGTGACACTGTGTGTGTGTGACGCTGTGTGTGTGTGTGTCACTGTGTGTGTGTCACTGTGTGTGTGTGTGACACTGTGTGTGTGTGACACTGTGTGTGTGTGACACTGTGTGTGTGTGTGTGTGACGCTGTGTGTGTGTGACACTGTGTGTGTGACGCTGTGTGTGTGATGCTGTGTGTGTGTGACACTGTGTGTGACACTGTGTGTGACACTGTGTGTGTGACGCTGTGTGTGACGCTGTGTGTGTGTGTGTAGCCGTGCGGAGCAGCTGGTGTGACACTGTGTGTGTGTGTGACGCTGTGTGTGACGCTGTGTGTGTGACGCTGTGTGTGTGACGCTGTGTGTGTGTGTAGCCGTGCGGAGCAGCTGGTGTGACGCTGTGTGTGTGTGTGACGCTGTGTGTGTGTGTGACACTGTGTGACGCTGTGTGTGACACTGTGTGTGACACTGTGTGTGTGTGTCACTGTGTGTGACACTGTGTGTGTGTGTGTGTGTCACTGTGTGTGTGTGTGTGTAGCCGTGCGGAGCAGCTGGTGCTGTACATGAAGGCAGCGGAGCTGCTGGCGTCTGCGCTGCACCTGGCCAAGGAGAAGGTGGAGATGGGGAAACTCAGTCCCTCCACGGCAGTCAAGCAAGGTGGAGTCACACACACACAGAGTCACACACACAGAGTCACACACACACAGAGTCACACACACACACGGAGATGGGGAAACTCAGTCCCTCCACGGCAGTCAAGCAAGGTGGAGTCTCACACACACAGAGTCACACACACACAGTCACACACACACACGTAGATGGGTAAACTCAGTCCCTCCACGGCAGTCAAGCAAGGTGGAGTCTCACACACACAGAGTCACACACACACAGAGTCACACACACACATGGAGATGGGGAAACTCAGTCCCTCCACGGCAGTCAAGCAAGGTGGAGTCACACACAGAGTCACACACACAGAGTCACACACACACAGAGAGTCACACACACACACGGAGATGGGGAAACTCAGTCCCTCCACGGCAGTCAAGCAAGGTGGAGTCACACACACACACAGAGTCACACACACACACGGAGATGGGGAAACTCAGTCCCTCCACGGCAGTCAAGCAAGGTGGAGTCACACACAGAGTCACACACACAGAGTCACACACACACAGAGTCACACACACACACAGAGTCACACACACACAGAGTCACACACACACACAGAGTCACACACACACACGGAGATGGGGAAACTCAGTCCCTCCACGGCAGTCAAGCAAGGTGGAGTCTCACACACACACAGAGTCACACACACACAGTCACACACACACACAGAGTCACACACACACACGGAGATGGGGAAACTCAGTCCCTCCACGGCAGTCAAGCAAGGTGGAGTCACACACACACACACACAGAGTCACACACACAGAGTCACACACACGGAGTCACACACACACAGACGGAGTCACACACACACACACACAGACGGAGTGACACACACACACGGAGTCACACACACACACATGGTGTCACACACAGACGGAGTGACACACACACACAGATGGAGTCACACACACACACACACAGAGTCACACACACACACACGGAGTCACACACACACACGGAGTCACACACACGGAGTCACACACACGGAGTCACACACACGGAGTCACACACACACACACACACGGAGTCACACACACACACAGACACGGAGTCACACACACGGAGTCACACACACGGAGTCACACACACGGAGTCACACACACGGAGTCACACACACGGAGTCACACACACGGAGTCACACACACGGCGTCACACACACACACACACGGTATCACACACACACACACACGGAGTCACACACACACACACACACGGTATCACACACACACACACGGAGTCAAACACACACACGGTATCACACACACACACGGAGTCACACACACACACGGTATCACACACACACACAGAGTCACACACACACACACGGAGTCACACACACACACACGGAGTCACACACACACACACGGAGTCACACACACACGGCGTCACACACACACACACACGGCGTCACACACACACACACACGGTGTCACACACACACACACACGGAGTGACACACACACACAGACGGAGTGACACACACACACACGGCGTGTAACACACACAAGCACGGCGTCACACACACACACACGGAGTGACACACACACACACACGGAGTGACACACACACGGAGTCACACACACACGCACGGCGTGACACACACACACACACGGTGTCACACACACACACACGGAGTGACACACACACACGGAGTCACACACACGGAGTCACACACACGGTGTCACACACACACGGAGTCACACACACACGGAGTCACACACAAACACATGGTGTCACACACACAACACGGAGTCACACACACACACACACACGGAGTCACACACACGGCGTCACACACACGGCGTCACACACACACACACGGAGTCACACACACACACGGAGTCACACACACAGAGTCACACACACACAGAGTCACACACACGGAGTCACACACACGGAGTCACACACACACAGACGGAGTCACACACACACACACAGACGGAGTGACACACACACACGGAGTCACACACACATGGTGTCACACACAGACGGAGTGACACACACACACAGATGGAGTCACACACACACACACACGGAGTCACACACACACACACGGAGTCACACACACACACGGAGTCACACACACGGAGTCACACACACGGAGTCACACACACGGAGTCACACACACGGAGTCACACACACGGAGTCACACACACACACACACGGAGTCACACACACACACACAGACACGGAGTCACACACACGGAGTCACACACACGGAGTCACACACACGGAGTCACACACACGGCGTCACACACACACGGTATCACACACACACACACACACGGAGTCACACACACACACGGAGTCACACACACACACGGTATCAGACACACACACACACGGAGTCACACACACACACACGGTATCACACACACACACAGGGTCACACACACACACGGTATCACACACACACACACACAGAGTCACACACACACACACACGGAGTCACACACACACACACGGAGTCACACACACACGGCGTCACACACACACACACACGGCGTCACACACACACACAGACGGAGTGACACACACACACACACACGGCGTCACACACACACACACACGGTGTCACACACACACACACGGAGTGACACACACAGACGGCGTGACACACACACACGGAGTGACACACGCACACACACACGGCGTGACACCCACACACGGAGTGACACACACACACGGAGTGACACACACACACACGGCGTCACACACACGGAGTGACACACACAGACGGCGTGACACACACACACGGAGTGACACACACACACACGGTGTCACACACACACACACACACGGAGTGACACACACAGACGGCGTGACACACACACACGGCGTGACACACGCACACACACACACGGCGTCACACCCACACACACACACACACGGCGTCACACCCACACACACACACACACGGTGTCACACACACACACGGCGTGACACACACACACGGAGTGTCACACGCACACACACACGGCGTCACACCCACACACGGAGTGACACACACACACGGAGTGACACACACACACACACGGTGTCACACACACACACACGGCGTGACACACACACACGGAGTGACACACGCACACACACACGCACGTCGTGACACACACACGGAGTGACACACGCACACACACACGCACGTCGTGACACACACACACGGAGTGACACACGCACACGGAGTGACACACGCACACACACACACACGCACGTCGTGACACACCCACACACACGCGCACGTCGTGACACCCCGTGTCAGCTCCCCCTGTGTGCGTCTCTCCCCAGTGGCGCGCTGCCTGAACGTGCGCTACAAGGAGAGTGTCCAGCGGTGCCGGGAGCTGGCATCACGCCTGGCGCGCTTCCTGTGCGACAAGCAGAGCTTCGCCTGCGCCGTGGGGAGCGTCAGCGCCGAGCGGCTCGTCTACGCTCACGCCGTGGAGCTGGTCAGGCACTCGCACACGCGCAGACACACACAGACACAGACACATAGACACACACACAGAGACACACACACATAGACACACACACAGAGACACACACACACGCGCAGACACACGCACAGACACACACACGCGCAGACACACGCACAGACACACACACGCGCAGACACACACACGCAGACACACACACAGACACATAGACACACACACAGAGACACACACACACACGCAGACACACACAGACACAGACACGCGCAGACACACACAGTCACACAGTGACACACACACACAGAGACACACACAGAGACACACATACACACACACGCGCAGACACACACGCACACAGACACACACACGCGCAGACACACACACACACACACAGACACACACGCACACACACGCGCAGACACACACAGACACACACGCAGACACACACGCGCAGACACACACGCACACACACACGCACACACACGCGCAGACACACACAGACACACACACAGACACACACACGCAGACACACACACAGACACACACAGACACACACACACACACACAGACACACACAGACACACACAGACACACACACGCAGAGACACACACACACAGACACACACAGACACACACGCAGACACACACAGACACAGACACACACACGCAGAGACACACACACACACACACAGACACACACAGACACACACACACAACAACAACAACCGCCATTCGCCACTAAGTGGCGGTGACGTCACCACGACGCTTGTGCCAGGCTATGTGCACCCTGAGGCCACGTGAAGTGTCGAACGCCCGCTGGCAGGAGGTCACGGGGCAGACCCAGGTGCCACGGGTCGACTGACTGAGATGACTGGCTGATGCACCACCTGTGCCCCCTACTGTGCCAACCTGCCGTGCTTTAGCCACCCGGCGCTCCGCTCGTTGTTGTGAGCGTCGCTCCTCCGCCCTCCGTTGTTGTTGGAGGGCGACTGCCTCCAACTGCCCAGTAGCATCCTTCACGAGCCTCCTCCACAGAGGCCGATCTTGACACCGCTGGTACCGGTCATCGGCAAGTCCACTCAGCTCCACGTCCTCCCGTTCCACATCACTCCATAGCTTCTCTAGCCCGTGCCGCGCCCGCTTAGCCCCCTCGATCCGGCCGAACAAAAGCTGTTTCGGCATGCGGTGGCTGGGCATGCGGGCTACATGATAAGCATCATAAGCACACTGCCCAGGTATGGGGAACTCTCCACTCTCTCCACAACTGCCCCATCACCGATTGGGAGTTGTGGGGGTCGAGTGTCCGATGGTACAAAATACCCAGGCAGGTGCTTAGTTTTGGTAGGACTGATGGTAAGGCCCCACCTCTTAGTGGCACGCTCCAGTCTCAGCAGCAGCGTCTCCAACTCCTCCTCTGAATGAGCAGCTGTTACCAAATCATCAGCATACATAACGTGGTTGAGCAATAGGGAGCCATCCCTTGACCGCACCCGGGCATCGATCAGCCTCCCATTATATCTGTACCATATGGAGATTCCTCCGGTACAGCTATTGAAGGCTTCACGAACTACGTGGTCAAAATAGATGTTAAATAATGTGGGAGCCAGAGGACATCTCTGTCGCACCCCAAGGTGTACAGGGAATGGCTCTGACTCCCGGCCACATAGTTTTACCCGGGCCCGCTCACCATCATGAAGGTTCTTAATGATCAAGAGACAGAGACACACACGCAGACACACCGATACACACGCAGACACGCAGACACACACACAGAGACACAGACATAGACACACACAGACACACACACACAGACACACACACAGACACACACACAGAGACACACACACACAGACACACACACAGACACACACACAGACACACACACAGACACACACACAGACACACACACAGACACATACACAGACACACACACAGACACACACACACACACAGACACACACACACAGATGATGACGACGGTGATGATGATGACGACAATGATGATGTTGATGATGATGATGGTGATGACGATGTTAACGAGGTGATGATGATGTGTAGGTGCGTGCGGCAGCGCTGGATGAGATGTTCCATCGTATGGACGATGACGAGGTGATGATGACGATGTTAACGAGGTGATGGTGACGATGGTGATGACGATGTTAACGAGGTGATGATGATGATGTGTAGGTGTGTGCGACAGCGCTGGACGAGATGTTCCATCACGTGGACGACGAGGTGATGGTGATGATGGTGATGATGATGGTGATGATGACGAGGTGATGGTGATGACGATGTTAACGAGGTGATGGTGATGACGATGTTAACGAGGTGATGATGATGATGGTGATGTTAACGAGGTGATGGTGATGACGATGTTAACGAGGTGATGGTGATGATGGCGATGTTAACGAGGTGATGATGGTGATGACGATGTTAACGAGGTGATGATGACGTGTAGGTGTGTGCGACAGCGCTGGATGAGATGTTCCATCACGTGGACGACGAGGTGATGGTGATGATGATGTTGTTAACGAGGTGATGGTGATGATGGTGATGTTAACGAGGTGATGATGATGACGATGTTAACGAGGTGATGGTGATGATGGTGATGACGATGTTAACGAGGTGATGATGATGATGGTGATGATGTGTAGGTGCGTGCGACAGCACTGGATGAGATGTTCCATCACGTGGACGACGAGGTGATGTCGCGCTACCGCAAGGCAGCGCTGCTGCTGGATGGTCTGGGCCACCTCGTTACGGAGAGCCAGGACCTGGAGGCCATCGCCAAGTGTGAGTGGACATCATCGTCATCACCTCGTCACCATCATCGTCATCACCTCGTCACCATCACCATCATCATCACCATCACCTCGTCACTATCATCACCACCACCGTCATCATCATCATCACCTCGTCACTATCATCACCACCACCGTCATCATCATCACCACCACTGTCACCATCATCATCATCACCTCGTCACCATCATCATCATCACCACCACCGTCATCATCATCACCATCACCTCGTCACTATCATCATCACCATCGTCATCACCACCATCATCATCATCGCCATCACCTCGTCACTATCATCACCACCACCGTCATCATCATCGTCATCACCTCGTCACCATAACCACCATCATCACCACCATCATCATCACCATCATCATCACCATCACCTCGTCACTATCATCACCACCACCGTCATCATCATCATCACCTCGTCACTATCATCACCACCACCGTCATCATCATCACCACCACCGTCACCATCATCATCATCACCTCGTCACCATCATCATCATCACCACCACCGTCATCATCATCACCATTACCTCGTCACTATCATCATCACCATCGTCATCACCACCATCATCATCATCGCCATCACCTCGTCACTATCATCACCACCACCGTCATCATCATCGTCATCACCTCGTCACCATAACCACCATCATCACCACCATCATCATCACCACCACCGTCATCATCATCATCATCACCATCACCTCGTCACTATCATCACCACCACCGTCATCATCATCACCACCACCGTCATCATCATCACCACCACCGTCATCATCATCATCACCATCACCTCGTCACCACCACCACACCCTCTGTGTGTGCCACAGTGCCGGTAGCCTTCATAGGCGCTGCCGCTACTAGCAGCACTTGCCCCTACAGCCCTGCTTGAGGCTACCTGGGGGAGCTTTGTCTGTGTGTGTACATCATAGGTGGTGCTACTCGCCGCTAGCAGCACTTGCCCCTACAGTCTGTTGAGGCTACACGGGTGATCTTTGTGTGTACCTGTGTGTGTGTGTTACACAGACAAACTGTACGTGGAGAGGCACCTGGAGAATCTGCAGCAGCAGCAGCAGCAGCTGGGAGGAGGTTCGGTGGTGGATTACTGAGCCCCCAGTGCGTGCGTGTGTCACGTACACACACACACACACACGTACACACACACACACACACGCGTACACACACACACGCGTACACACACACACGTACACACACACACGTACACACACACACGTACACACGTACACACGTGTACACACACACGTGTACACACACACTCGTGTACACACACACACGTACACACACACACGTACACACACACACACACGTACACACACACACACGTACACACACACGTACACACACACACACGTACACACACACACACGTACACACACACACACGTACACACACACACACGTACACACACACACACGTACACACACACACGTACATACACACACACGTACACACACACACGTACACACACACACGTACACACACACATGTACACACACACACACGTACACACACACACGTACACACACACACGTACACACACACACGTACACACACACGTACACACACACACATACACACACACACACACGTACACACACACACACACGTACACACACACACACGTACACACACACATGTACACACACACACGTACACACACACACGTACACACACACACACACACGTACACACACACACGTACACACACACGTACACACACACACGTACACACACACACGTACACACACACACGTACACACACACACGTACACACACACACGTACACACTCACACGTACACACACACACGTACACACACACACACACGTACACACACACACACACGTACACACACACGCACACGTACACACACACGCACATGTACACACACACGCGTACGCACACACACGCGTACACACACGCGTACACACACGCGTACACACACACGCGTACACACACACGCGTACACACACACGCGTACACACACGCGTACACACACGCGTACACACACACACACGCGTACACACACACGCGTACACACACACGCGTACACACACACGCGTACACACACACGCGTACACACACACGCGTACACACACACACACGCGTACACACACACACACGCGTACACACACACACACGCGTACACACACACACACGCGTACACACACACGCGTACACACACACACGCGTACACACACACACACACGCGTACGCACACACGCGTGCGCACATACGCGTGCGTACACACACACGCGTACACACACACGCGCGCGTACACGCACGTGTACACACACGCGAAGTGTGTGTACTCGACTGGTGTTAGCGTGGTGTGTAGTGTGTGTAGTGTGGTGTTAGCGTGGTGTGTGTAGTGTGGTGTTAGCGTGGTGTGTGTAGTGTGTGTAGTGTAGTGTTAGCGTGGTGTGTGTAGTGTGTGTAGTGTGGTGTTAGCGTGGTGTGTGTAGTGTGTGTAGTGTGGTGTTAGTGTGGTGTGTGTAGTGTGTGTAGTGTGGTGTTAGCGTGGTGTGTGTAGTGTGTGTAGTGTGGTGTTAGCGTGGTGTGTGTAGTGTGTGTAGTGTGGTGTGTGTAGTGTGGTGTTAGCGTGGTGTGTGTAGTGTGGTGTTAGCGTGGGGTGTGTAGTGTGGTGTTAGCATGGTGTGTGTAGTGTGTGTAGTGTGTGTAGTGTGGTGTGTGTAGTGTGGTGTTAGCGTGGTGTGTGTAGTGTGGTGTGTGTAGTGTGTGTGGTGTGTGTAGTGTGGTGTTAGCGTGGTGTGTGTAGTGTGGTGTTAGCGTGGTGTGTGTAGTGTGTGGTGTGTGTAGTGTGGTGTGTGTAGTGTGGTGTTAGCGTAGTGTGTGGTGTGTGTAGTGTGGTGTGTGTAGTGTGGTGTTAGCGTGGTGTGTGGTGTGTGTAGTGTGGTGTGTGTAGTGTGGTGTTAGCGTGGTGTGTGTAGTGTGTGTAGTGTAGTGTGTGTAGTGTGGTGTTAGCGTGGTGTGTGTAGTGTGGTGTTAGTGTGGTGTTAGCGTGGTGTGTGTAGTGTGTGTAGTGTGTAGTGTGGTGTGTGTAGTGTAGTGTGTGTGGTGTGTGTAGTGTGGTGTTAGCGTGGTGTGTGTAGTGTGTAGTGTGTGGTGTGGTGTGTCGTGGACACCGCCACTATGGGGGAGACAAAGGCGGCCGGGCGGGCGTGGTGGTTCTGGCTACCCACCCACCCCCCCGCTCCTCTGTGTGTCTGTCTGTGTGTGTCTGTGTGTGTGTGTATGTGTGTGTGTGTCTCTGTGTATGTGTGTGTGTGTGTCTCTGTGTGTGTGTCTATGTGTGTGTCTGTGTGTGTCTTGTGTGTGTGTCTGTGTGTCTGTGTGTGTGTCTGTGTGTGTGTATATAAATATATAAATAATGGTTAACAATCCCTGCCACAGAAGCCCCCAGATTTCCGGGTTCGACTCCTGCCGGACCTCACCTGGTCCTCACCTGGTCCTCACCTGGTCCTCACCTGGTCCTCACCTGGTCCTCTTGTTCACTACTCAGCTCTGTGTGTGTGTGGATGCGATCCTTGACTTTGTGCTGTGCGAGGAGAGAGGCGAGAGAGAGAGAGGGGGGGGAGAGTGGGGGAGATACACAGGTGGTCTGCAGGCCTGGCCACACAAAGCTACTCACCTGATCACTCACCCACTCACCTAGTCACTCACCTACTCACCTAGTCACTCACCTACTCACCTAGTCACTCACCTAGTCACTCACCTACTCACCTAGTCACTCACCTACTCACCTAGTCACTTACCTACTCACCTAGTCACTCACCTAATCACCCACTCACCTAGTCACTCACCTACTCACTCACCTAGTCACTCACCTACTCACCTAGTCACTCACCTAGTCACTCACCTAGTCACTCACCTACTCACTCACCTAGTCACTCACCTAGTCACTCACCTACTCACCTAGTCACTCACCTAGTCACTCACCTAGTTACCCACCCTCCTAGTCACCCACTCACCTAGTCACTCACTGACCTACTCACCCACTCACCTAGTCACTCACCTACTCACCTAGTCACTCACCTACTCACCTAGTCACTCACCTAGTCACTCACCTACTCACCTAGTCACTCACCCACTCACCTAGTCACTCACCTACTCACTCACCTACTCACCTAGTCACTCACCTACTCACCTAGTCACTCACCTAGTCACTCACCTAGTCACTCACCTACTCACTCACCTAGTCACTCACCTAGTCACTCACCTACTCACCTAGTCACTCACCTAGTCACTCACCTAGTTACCCACCCTCCTAGTCACCCACTCACCTAGTCACTCACTGACCTACTCACCCACTCACCTAGTCACTCACCTACTCACCTCGTCACTCGCCTACTCACCTAGTCACTCACCTAGTCACTCACCTACTCACCTAGTCACTCACCTAGTCACTCACCTACTCACCTAGTCACTCACCTAGTCACTCACCTACTCACCTCGTCACTCACCTACTCACCTAGTCACTCACCTAGTCACTCACCTACTCACCTAGTCACTCACCTAGTCACTCACCCACTCACCTAGTCACTCACCAACTCACCTAGTGACTCACCTAGTCACTCACCTACTCATCTAGTCACTCACCAACTCACCTAGTCACTCACCTAGTTACCCACCCTCCTAGTCACTCACCTAGTCACTCACCTACTCACCTAGTCACTCACCTACTCACCTCGTCACTCGCCTACTCACCTAGTCACTCACCTAGTCACTCACCTAGTCACTCACCTACTCACCTACTCACTCACCTAGTCACTCACCTACTCACTCACCTACTCACTCACCTAGTCACTCACCTAGTCACTCACCTACTCACCTAGTCACTCACCTAGTCACTCACCTAGTTACCCACCCTCCTAGTCACCCACTCACCTAGTCACTCACTGACCTACTCACCCACTCACCTAGTCACTCACCTACTCACCTAGTCACTCGCCTACTCACCTAGTCACTCACCTAGTCACTCACCTACTCACCTAGTTACTCACCTAGTCACTCACCTACTCACCTCGTCACTCGCCTACTCACCTAGTCACTCACCTAGTCACTCACCTACTCACCTAGTCACTCACCTACTCACCTAGGCACTCACCAACTCACCTAGTCACTCACCTAGTCACTCACCTACTCACCTAGTCACTCACCAACTCACCTAGTCACTCACCTAGTTACCCACCCTCCTAGTCACCCACTCACCTGGCCACTCACCCACTGATGTAGGCATTGTCACCACCGCCTTGCGTATTCGCGATTAGAATCTTCACAAGAAGCCGGTTTTATTACTTGAACATGGCTGTGGTGGCGGTGATGGTGGTAGTGGCGGTGATGGTGGTAGTGGCGGTGATGGTGGTAGTGGCGGTGATGGTGGTAGTGGCGGTGATGGTGGTAGTGGCGGTGATGGTGGTAGTGGCGGTGATGGTGGTAGTGGCGGTGATGGTGGTAGTGGCGGTGATGGTAGTGGTGGTGATAGTGGTAGTGGCGGTGATGGTGGTAGTGGCGGTGATGGTGGTAGTGGCGGTGATGGTGGTAGTGGCGGTGATGGTGGTAGTGGCGGTGATGGTGGGGGTGATGGTAGTGGTAGTGATGGTGGTGGTGATGGTGGTGGTGATGGTGATCGTAGTGGTAGTGATGGTGGTAGTGTTGGTGGTGGTGGTAGTGATGATGGTGGTGGTAGTGATGGTGGTGGTGATGGTGGGGGTGATGGTAGTGGTAGTGATGATGGTGGTGGTAGTGATGGTGGGGGTGATGGTGGGGGTGATGGTAGTGCTAGTGATGATGGTGGTGGTGGTATTGATGGTGGTGTAGTGATGGTGGGGGTGATGGTAGTGATGATGGTGGTGGTAGTGATGGTGGTGTAGTGATGGTGGTGGTGATGGTGGGGGTGATGGTGGTGGTGATGGTGGTGGTGATGGTGGTGGTGATGGTGGGGGTGATGGTGATCGTAGTGGTAGTGATGGTGGTAGTGTTGGTGGTGGTGGTAGTGATGATGGTGGTGGTAGTGATGGTGGTGGTGATGGTGGGGGTGATGGTAGTGGTAGTGATGATGGTGGTGGTAGTGATGGTGGGGGTGATGGTGGGGGTGATGGTAGTGCTAGTGATGATGGTGGTGGTATTGATGGTGGTGTAGTGATGGTGGGGGTGATGGTAGTGATGATGGTGGTGGTAGTGATGGTGGTGTAGTGATGGTGGTGGTGATGGTGGGGGTGATGGTAGTGCTAGTGATGATGGTGGTGGTGGTATTGATGGTGGTGTAGTGATGGTGGGGGTGATGGTAGTGATGATGGTGGTGGTAGTGATGGTGGTGTAGTGATGGTGGTGGTGATGGTGGGGGTGATGGTAGTGATGATGGTGGAGGGGGTGGTAGTGATGGTGGTAGTGGTAGTGGTGGTGATGGTGGGGGTGATGGTAGTGGTAGTGATGATGGTGGTGGTAGTGATGGTGGTAGTGATGGTGGGGGTGATGGTAGTGGTAGTGATGATGGTGATGGTCGTGGTAGTGATGATGGTGGTAGTGGTAGTGGTGGTGATGGTGGGGGTGATGGTAGTGGTAGTGATGATGGTGGTGGTAGTGATGGTGGTGCTGATGGTGGGGGTGATGGTAGTGGTAGTGATGATGGTGATGGTCGTGGTAGTGATGATGGTGGTAGTGATGGTGGTGCTGATGATAGTGCTAGTGATGATGGTGGTGGGGGTGGTAGCGATTGGCTAATATTGCCAGGGCTATGTGCGGCATCCGATTGGCTGAAATGGGACAGGCGCGGCATCGGGCTCAGCACCTGGCTGGCCAATCCGGTGCAGCGGTCAGGGCTCGCGGCCCATTGGCTCGTGACATCTACCGCCATGGGTACAGCTGGTGTCCGATTGGCCAGTTCATTCTTCCAGAGTCCCCTCTGTCATGTTGGAGCCTCTGGCATCGCGTTGCACATCAGCGTGATTTATTTATTGTCATGGTTACGAGGCCCCTTGTCTCTTAGTGTACATATATACAGGACATGCAGAGGAGCACGAAGAGAGGGCCTCTTTTAGGACGTTAAAGAGGACTTGAAGGGTTTATTTCACACACCCCCATGACCGCAGGAATCGTCCGTACGGTGCGGTTCTTTGGGTGAAGTTTACGTGGGTAGAACAGTGTTGTTGTTGTTGTTGTTTTAAAGTGGATCACCACGTTTCGGTCGTCACGCAGGTAACTGTGTGACTGTGTGTGTGTGTGTGACCGTGTGTGACTGTGTGTGTGTGTGTGAGACTGTGTCTGTGTGTGTCTGTGTGTGTGTCTGTGTGTGTGTCTGTGTGTGTCTGTGTGACTGTGTCTGTGTGTGACTGTGTGTCTGTGTGTGTGTGTGTCTGTGTGTGTGTGTGTGTCTGTGACTGTGTGTGTGTGTGTCTGTGTGTGTGACTGTGTCTGTGTGTGTCTGTGTGTGTGTCTGTGTGTGTGTCTGTGTGTGTCTGTGTGACTGTGTCTGTGTGTGACTGTGTGTCTGTGTGTCTGTGTGTCTGTGTGTGACTGTGTGTGTGTGTGTCTGTGTGTGTGTCTGTGTGTGTGTCTCTGTGTGTGTGTCTCTGTGTGTGTCTGTGTCTCTGTGTGTGTGTTTGTGTGTCTGTGACTGTGTGTGTGTGACTGTGTGTCTGTATGTGTGTGTGTGTCTGTATGTATGTATGTGTGTGTGTCTGTATGTGTGTGTGTGTCTGTGTGTGTGTCTGTGTGTGTGACTGTGTGTGTGTGAAGCCAGCTGCCTGTGTGGTGATGGAAACGTCGTGACCTATTTGCCTGTGTGGTTGTTGTTGTTGTTATTATTATTAAGTCTTCTGCGTCAGTGACTTCAGCGACAGAAGCACAGAGTGAGCTAAAGAGGAGTTTGTAATAAATAAATAATTAACGCGTCATGTAACCTTACGCCATACAAGAAAGTAGTTCCCTTGTGTATTGTGTCACTGTGTGTGTGACTGTGTGTGTGACTGTGTGTGTGTCTGTGTGTGTAACTGTGTATGACTGTGTGTGTCACTGTGTGTGTGACTGTGTGTGTGTGTCACTGTGTGTGTCACGGTGTGTGAGTGTATGTGTGACAGAGTAGAGGCTGCCACTCCTCTGTCGGGAGCTGGACCAGTACCGCCTGGATCTATGCGGCATTCAGGAGGTCCGGTGGACCGGCTCTGGCTCCTGCCACCATGAGGGGTGGACAGTCCTCTACTCGGGGCAGCAGACTGCCAAACAACAGGGTGTGGCTCTTCTTTTGAACAAAAGAATGAAGGGGGCGTGGGAGCGTGGCGGTGAGGTGTGGGAAGCTGTAAGCCCCAGGCTACTTTGGGCTCGCCTTCCCATCAACCGGAGGCGAGGAATGGTGGTCGTGGTTACTTATGCCCCCACCGAAGATGAACATCCGTGGAGGGATGCAGGCAAAGCCGATGAGTCAGATGCCTTCTATGACCTGTCACAGGTGCTGGTTAAAGTGGCCCCTCGGGATAGAGTCATGTTGGGTGACTTCAATGCCCGAGTTGGTCATGATACTGGCACCTGGTCTGGAGTGATTGGAGGGCATGGGCCAGATCAGCTCAATAACAACGGTAGGAGGCTGCTAGATTTTTGTGCAGCCCATGGGCTTGTAATTACCAACACGCTGTTCCGGCATCGGCGCATCCACACAACATCATGGATGCATGCCGGGTCCAAGCAAGAACATCTGCTGGACTACATAGTGACGGACCAGCGAATGCGAGCCCATGTCCTTGACACCAGGACCTACCGTGGAGCTGATCTGCCCTCTGACCATCGACTAGTCATCTGTAAGATGCGCCTGCCATTCTTCCACTCCGGTGGTGGGTGTACACCCAGGACCCCATTCCAACATAAAGTGGCCTGGTCTCAGTTATCTGATGAAAGTTGCAAGCGAGAATTTCATCATCGCTTGCGGCTGGGATTGGCATCGTCCCCGACTCCTCCTGATGTCGAGGGTAAATGGGCGAGGTTTAGGACTGTGACTCATGCAGCTGCAATGGCTGCTTTGGGTACGCGGTCCAGACCTCCCCAGAGACCCTGGCTGACAGAGGAGGTGTTCAGGATGGTTGAGAAAAAGCGACAGGCCCACTGTCATCGGCTACAGAATCCCACGTCAGAGAATGAGGAGGCTTACCGCTGCCTTCGCTCGGAGGTTCGGAGAGCCGTGAGGCGCTGCAAGGATGGGTGGTGGTCGCGGGTTGCTGAGGAGATGGAGTCTGCCTCAGTGGCCCGTGATCACAAATCTCTATTTAACTCCATCAAAAAAGTAACCTGCAGCACCACACCTATTACCATCATTAGGGGAAAAAACGGTGATCCAATCTCCGACCCCCAGGAACAGGTTCGCAGATTTGCTGAGCATTTCTGTGAGGTCCTGGGGGAGGGAAAATCCCTCAGCCAGGAAAACATCGTGGCACAAAGTGAGGATGACCCTGCTGAGGCTGCGGTGCCTCAAATATTGGAAGAAGTCACCCCCTGTGAGTGGCTGGCTGAGGTGCCATCTGCTGAGGAAGTATTGAAGGCGATCCGGAGTCTGAGACCAGGAAAGGCAGCGGGCAGAGATGATCTCCCAAGCGAAATGCTAAGGGAGGGTGGCGTTTGTGCACAGACTGCCCTATATGACATCATAACAACAGTCTGGACCACTGGACGGGTTCCGCAGGATTGGAAGGATGCCCTGGTGGTCCCCCTTTTTAAGAAGGGGGACCGCACAGACTGTAACAACTACAGGGGCATCTCACTCCTCAGTGTGCCGGGAAAGGTCCTGGCAAGGATTATTCAGCATCGCCTTGCCAGGCACGCTGAGGAGAGGCTTGCGGAGCCCCAATGCGGTTTCAGGAAAGGGCGGTCCTGCACAGATGCCATATTTTCTGTCCGTCTGCTACAGCAGAGGTGTAGGGAATTCCAACAAGACCTACATCTCTGCTTTATTGACCTGGTCAAGGCCTATGATACCATCAGTAGGCCTGGGCTCTGGGTCGTTCTTCGTGCTTTTGGAGTACCTGACCCTCTGCTCACGATCATTAAGGACCTTCATGATGGTGAGCGGGCCCGGGTAAAACTACGTGGCCGGGAGTCAGAGCCATTCCCTGTACACCTTGGGGTGCGACAGGGATGTCCTCTGGCTCCCACATTATTTAACATCTATTTTGACCACGTAGTTCGTGAAGCCTTTAATAGCTGTACCGGGGGAATCTCCATATGGTACAGATATAATGGGAAGCTAATCGATGCCCGGGTGCGGTCAAGGGATGGGTCCCTATTGCTCAACCACGTTATGTATGCTGATGATTTGGTAATAGCTGCTCAGTCAGAGGAGGAGTTGGAGACGCTGCTGCTGAGACTGGAGCGTGCCACTAAGAGGTGGGGCCTTACCATCATCCCCACCAAAACTAAGCACCTGCCTGGGTATTTTGTACCATCGGACACTCCACCCCCACAACTCCCAATCGGTGATGGGGCAGTTGTGGAGAGAGTGGAGAGTTTCCCATACCTGGGCAGTGTGCTTATGACTGGCTCCAGTTTAACAGCAGAGGTCTCACTCCGAATCAGTCGAGCGGCAATATCTTTTCATCGGTTGTGTAACGCTGTGTGGAAGCTACCTGGTCTGTCGCTCCGCACTAAGCTTCAGGTCTTCTCGGCCACGGTCATTCCCTCCCTTCTCTACGCTTGCGAAACGTGGACCCCCCTAATGGAACATCTTCGCCGGTTAGAAACATTTAGGCTGGCCTGCCTATGATCCATCCTGGGTTTAACCAGACGGGATTGTGTGAGGAGCTCACAAATCCTTGAAAGATCTGGGCAGGGTCCCATTGGTGAGCTCCGGCAGGCAAGGCTGCGATGGCTGGGTCATGTAGCCCGCATGCCCAGCCACCGCATGCCGAAACAGCTTTTGTTTGGCCGGATCGAGGGGGCTAAGCGGGCGCGGCACGGGCTAGAGAAGAGATGGAGTGATGTGGTACAAGAGGACGTGGAGCTGAGTGGACTTGCCGATGACTGGTACCAGCGGTGTCAAGATCGGCCTCTGTGGAGGAGGCTCGTGAAGGATGCTACTGGGCAGTTGGAGGCAGTCGCCCTCCAACAACAACGGAGGGCGGAGGAGCGACGCTCACAACAGCGAGCGGAGCGCCGGGTGGCTAAAGCACAGCAGGTTGGCACAGTAGGGGGCACAGGTGGTGCATCAGCCAGTCATCTCAGTCAGTCGACCCGTGGCACCTGGGTCTGCCCCGTGACCTGCCAGCGGGCGTTCGACACTTCACGTGGCCTCAGGGTGCACATAGCCTGGCACAAGCGTCGTGGTGACGTCACCGCCACTTAGTGGCGAATGGCGGTTGTTGTTGTTGTTGACTGTGTGTGTGGTGTCACTGTGAGTCTGTGTGTCTGTGTGTGTGTGTGACTGTGTTTGTGACTGTGTGTGACTGTGTGTGTGACTGTGTGTGTGTGTGTGACTGTGTGTGTGTCTGTGTGTGTGTGACTGTGTGTGTGTGTGTCACTGTGTGTGTCTGTGTGTGTGTGACTGTGTGTGACTGTGTGTGTGTGACTGTGTGTGTGACTGTGTTTGTGTGTGTCACTGTGTGTGTGTGTGTGACTGTGTTTGTGTGTGTCACTGTGTGTGTGTGTGTGACTGTGTGTGTGTGACTGTGTGTGACTTTGTTTGTGTGACTGTGTGTGTGTGTGACTGTGTGTGTGTGTGACTGTGTGTGTCTGTGTGTGTGTGACTGTGTGTGTGTGTGTCTGTCTGCCGCGGTGAACGTGAAGTCGACACAATGTGTGGCCAATCAGGAGGAGAGACAGGACAGTCACCATTTCAATTGACGCGATTTTTATTTTGGTCACTGAACGCTGATGGTTGCGGTGGTGGTGGTAATGGCTGGAGATGGTGGTGGTGATGGAGGTGGTGGTGGTGATGGAGGTGGTGATGGAGGTGGTGATGGTGGTGATGGTGATGGAGGTGGTGGTGGTAATGGCTGGAGATGGTGGTGGTGATGGAGGTGGTGGTGGTGATGATGATGATGGTAGTGATGGTGGTGATGATGATGGTGATGATGATGATGGAGGTGGTGGTGGTGATGATGATGATGGTAGTGATGGTAGTGGTGGTGGTGGTGATGATGGTGGTGATGGAGGTGGTGGTGGTGATGGAGGTGGTGATGATGATGATGGCGATGGTGGTGGTGGTGGTGATGATGATGGTGGTGGTGGTGATGATGATGGTGGTGATGATGGTGATGGTGGTGATGGTGGTGATGGTGGTGATGGTGATGATGGTGGAGCGGTTAGCACCACGAACCCGCCACAGACCCGGGTTTGATTCCCGCTCACTGCCAACACTCAGGGCACCGCGGCCTCCCTCTAGGTAGACTCGGACTTGAGTGCCTGGTGCGTAGTGAACATCGCTAGCACAGGGGAGACAAAGGCGGCCGGGCAGGGTGCTGCTCGCTAACAGCACTTGCCCTTACAGCCTGTTACAGGCTACACGGGGGATCTTTGTCTTTGTTTGGAGGTCGTGGCACCAAAGACCAACACCACACCACTCACCACCCCACCACACCACTCACCACCCACTCACCACACAACCCCACTCACCACACCACTCACCACACAACCCACTCACCACACCACTCACCACACAACCCCACTCACCACCCCACTCACCACACCACACTCACCACACCCACTCACCACCCCACTCCACCACCCCACTCACCACCCCACTCACCACCCCCACTCACCACCCCACCTCCCACCCCACTCACCACCCACTCCCCACCCCACCTCACCACCCCACTCACCACCCCACTCACCACCCCACTCACCACCCCACTCACCACCCCACTCACCACCCCACTCACCACCCCCACTCACCACCCCACTCACCACCCCATCAAATCGCTCACCACCCCACTCACCACCCCACTCACCACCCCACCCACTCACCACCCCCCTCACCACCCCCCACTCACCCACCCCACTCACCCCCACCCCACTCACCACCACCCCACTCACCCCCCCACACTCACCCACACCACCACCCAACTCACCACCCCCACTCACCACACCACCCACTCACCACCCCACTCACCACCCACTACACCCAACTCACCACCCCACTCACCACACCACACCCAACTCACCACCCCACTCACCACACCACACCCAACTCACCACCCCACTCACCACACCACACCCAACTCACCACCCCACTCACCACACCACACCCAACTCACCACCCCACTCACCACACCACACCCAACTCACCACCCCACTCACCACACCACACCCAACTCACCACCCCCACTCACCACACCACACCCAACTCACCACCCCACTCACCACACCACACCCAACTCACCACCCCACTCACCACACCACACCCAACTCACCACCCCACTCACCACACCACACCCAACTCACCACCCCACTCACCACACCACACCCAACTCACCACCCCACTCACCACACCACACCCAACTCACCACCCCACTCACCACACCACACCCAACTCACCACCCCACTCACCACACCACACCCAACTCACCACCCCACTCACCACACCACACCCAACTCACCACCCCACTCACCACACCACACCCAACTCACCACCCCACTCACCACACCACACCCAACTCACCACCCCACTCACCACACCACACCCAACTCACCACCCCACTCACCACACCACACCCAACTCACCACCCCACTCACCACACCACACCCAACTCACCACCCCACTCACCACACCACACCCAACTCACCACCCCACTCACCACACCACACCCAACTCACCACCCCACTCACCACACCACACCCAACTCACCACCCCACTCACCACACCACACCCAACTCACCACCCCACTCACCACACCACACCCAACTCACCACCCCACTCACCACACCACACCCAACTCACCACCCCACTCACCACACCACACCCAACTCACCACCCCACTCACCACACCACACCCAACTCACCACCCCACTCACCACACCACACCCAACTCACCACCCCACTCACCACACCACACCCAACTCACCACCCCACTCACCACACCACACCCAACTCACCACCCCACTCACCACACCACACCCAACTCACCACCCCACTCACCACACCACACCCAACTCACCACCCCACTCACCACACCACACCCAACTCACCACCCCACTCACCACACCACACCCAACTCACCACCCCACTCACCACACCACACCCAACTCACCACCCCACTCACCACACCACACCCAACTCACCACCCCACTCACCACACCACACCCAACTCACCACCCCACTCACCACACCACACCCAACTCACCACCCCACTCACCACACCACACCCAACTCACCACCCCACTCACCACACCACACCCAACTCACCACCCCACTCCACTCACCAACTCACCCCCCCACTCACCACCTCGCTCCTCTCCCCTCCGTGATTTCGACTTCACTCGCTCTGGCCTTCCGTCTGTCCCCTCCACGCGAGTTGTAGATATTGACGATGATGACGACGATGATGATGGTGATGACGATGATGATGACGATGACGACGATGATGACGATGATGATGACGACGACGATGATGATGACGACGACGATGATGATGATGACGATGATGATGACGACGACGACGACGATGATGACGATGATGATGACGACGATGATGACGATGATGTTGATGACGACGGCGCCGCTGCTGCTGCGGTGATGAGGCGTCAGCTATGGATGTGGTGATGATGGTGGTGCGATAATGAGTGGTGATGTGGTGGTGATGTGATGATGGAGAGGTGGTGATGTAGTGATGATGTAGTGATGGTGATGTAGTGATGATGAAGAGGTGGTGATGATGTGATGGTGATGTAGTGATGATGGTGGTGCGATAATGAGTGGTGATGTAGTGATGATGGTGGTGCGATAATGAGTGGTGATGTGGTGATGATGTAGTGATGATGGAGAGGTGGTGATGTAGTGATGATGATGTAGTGATGATGTAGTGATGGTGATGTAGTGATGATGAAGAGGTGGTGATGTAGTGATGATGTAGTGATGTAGTGATGATGGAGAGGTGGTGATGTAGTGATGATGGAGAGGTGGTGATGTAGTGATGTGGTGATGTAGTGATGATGGAGAGGTGGTGATGTAGTGATGTGGTGATGTAGTGATGATGGAGAGGTGGTGATGATGTAGTGATGTGGTGATGTAGTGATGTGGTGATGTAGTGATGGTGATGATGTAGTGATGGTGATGTAGTGATGATGGAGAGGTGGTGGTGATATAGTGATGGTGATGTAGTGATGATGGAGAGGTGGTGATATAGTGATGGTGATGTAGTGATGGTGATGTGATGATGAAGAGGTGGTGATGTAGTGATGATGGAGAGGTGGTGATGATGTAGTGATGGTGATGTAGTAATGATGGAGAGGTGGTGATGATGTCGTGATGTAGTGATGATGGAGAGGTGGTGATGTAGTGATGGTGATGTAGTGATGATGGAGAGGTGGTGATGATGTCGTGATGTAGTGATGGTGATGTAGTGATGATGGAGAGATGGTGATGTAGTGATGATGGAGAGGTGGTGATGATGTGATATAGTGATGGTGATGTAGTGATGATGGAGAGGTGGTGATGATGTGATGGTGATGATGGAGAGGTGGTGATGATGGAGAGGTGTTGATGTAGTGATGGTGATGTAGTGATGATGATGATGATGATGGAGAGGTGGTGATGTAGTGATGGTGATGTAGTGATGATGGAGAGGTGGTGGTGATGTAGTGATGGTGATGTAGTGATGATGGAGAGGTGGTGGTGATGTAGTGATGGTGAGGGCGATGGGCCGAGTGCTTGAATTGAAAAGTGGCGTGGCGATGTCTCGAGACGTTGATCGTTTAAAAAAAAAAATATCCGTGGGTTAAAATAAACTTCAAGTTGCGGTTTTGCGCGAGTGATTCGAGTGAGTCTAGACGCACGTGTTCGCCTACCACGTGTTCACATACTACGTGTTCACATACCACGTGTTCACATACCACGTGTGTGTGTGTGGTGAGTGGGTAGGTGAGTGAATGGCACGGGCTAGAGAAGAGATGGAGTGATTGGTGAGTGGGTGAGAGTGAGTGACAGGCTAAGGAAGAGATGGAGTGATGTGTGAGTGAGTGGGTAAGTGACGGGCTAGAGAAGAGATGGAGTGATGTGTGAGTGGGTGGGTGGATGAGTGAGTGAGTGGGTGAGTGAGTGGGTGGGTGAGTGGCACAGGCTAGAGAAGAGACGGAGTGATGTGTGAGTGGGTGGGTGAGTGAGTGACGGGCTAGAGAAGAGATGGAGTGATGAGTGAGTGGGTGGGTGAGTGACACGGGCTAGAGAAGAGATGGAGTGATGGGTGAGTGGGTGAGTGACACGGGCTAGGGAAGAGATGGAGTGATGGGTGAGTGGGTGGGTGAGTGACACAGGCTAGAGAAGAGATGGAGTGATGTGTGTGTAGGTGAGTGACACAGGCTAGAAAAGAGATGGAGTGATGTGTGAGTGGGTGAGTGAGTGACGGGCTAGAGAAGAGACGGAGTGATGTGTGAGTGGGTGAGTGAGTGACACGGGCTAGAGAAGAGATGGAGTGATGTAGTCCAGATCGGCCTCTGTGGAGGAGGAGGCTCGTGAAGGACGCTGCTACTGCTGCTCAGCAGTGCCAGGCTAGGTGCACCCTGAAGCTACTGGGCAGCTGGAGGCAGTCGCCTTCCAACAACAACGGAGGGCGGAGGAGCGACGCTCACAACAACGCACGGAGCGCCGGGTGGCTAAAGCACAGCGAGTTGGCACAGTAGAGGGCACAGGTGGTGCATCAGCCACTCGTCTCAGTCGACCCGTGGCACCTTGCTGGGTCTACCCCGTGACCTGCCAGCGGGCGTTCGACACTTCACGTGCACCTAGCCTGGCACAAGCGTCGTGGTGACGTCACCGCCACTTAGGGGCGAATGGCGGTTGTTGCTACTAGCAGCACTTGCCCCTACAGCCCTGCTAGAGGCTACCTGGGGTAGCTCTGTCTGTGTGTGCATCATAGGTGGTGCTACTCGCCACTAGCAGCACTTGCCCCTACAGCCCTGCTAGAGGCTACCTGGGGGAGCTTTGTCTGTGTGTGTACATCATAGGTGGTGCTACTCGCCACTAGCAGCACTTGCCCCTACAGCCCTGCTCAGTGTCTCTGTGTCTCCCTGTCTCCGTGTCCCCCGTGTCTCCGTGTCTCCCATGTCTCTGTGTCCCCCGTGTCCCCCGTGTCCCCCGTGTCTCCCATGTCTCTGTGTCCCCCGTGTCCCCCGTGTCCCCCGTGTCTCCCATGTCTCCCATGTCTCTGTGTCTCCGTGTCTCCCTGTCTCCGTGTCCCCATGTCTCTGTGTCCCCCGTGTCCCCCGTGTCTCTGTGTCCCCCGTGTCCCCCGTGTCCCCCGTGTCTCCCATGTCTCTGTGTCCCCCGTGTCCCCCATGTCTCTGTGTCCCCCGTGTCTCCGTGTCTCCGTGTCTCCGCTGTCATCTCTTGTCCCCACCAGCACTGGCAGCTGCTTTGTCCACACGGGAGACACGCGGACACGGAATCAGAGACACGGAGACACGGAGACACTGGGACACTGGGACACTGAGATACTGACACACTGGGACACTGGGACACTGAGACACTGAGACACTGGGACACTAAGACACTGGGACACTGAGACACTGAGACACTGGGACACTGGGACACTGGGACACTGGGACACGGGGACACGGGGACACTGAGACACGGGGACACGGGGACACTGAGACACAGGGACACTGGGACACTGGGACACTGAGACACTGAGACACTGGGACACCGGGACACTGAGACACGGAGACAATGACACACTGGGACACCGGGACACTGAGACACTGAGACACTGGGACACTGAGACACCGGGACACCGGGACAGCGAGACACTGGGACACTGGGACACTGAGACACTGAGACACCGGGACACTGAGACACGGAGACACGGAGACACTGAGACACTGAGACACTGAGACACCGGGACACTGAGACACTGAGACACTGAGACACCGGGACACTGAGACACTGAGACACTGAGACACTCGGACACTCAGACACTGAGACACTGGGACACTGAGACACTGACACACTGACACACTGAGACACTGGGACACTGGGACACTGAGACACTGAGACACTGAGACACTCGGACACTCAGACACTGAGACACTGGGACACTGAGACACTGACACACTGACACACTGAGACACTGGGACACTGGGACACTGGGACACTGAGACACTGGGACACTGGGACACTGACACACTGGGACACTGGGACACTGAGACACTGGGACACTGGGATACTGAGACACTGGGACACTGGGACACTGGGACACTGAGACACTGAGACACTGGGACACTGAGACACTGAGACACTGAGACACTGGGACACTGAGACACCGAGACACTGGGACATTGAGACACTGGGACACTGGGACACTGGGACACTGGGACACTGAGACACTGAGACACTGGGACACTGAGACACTGGGATACTGGGACACTGGGACACTGAGACACTGACACACTGGGACACTGGGACACTGAGACACTGGGACACTGAGACACTGGGATACTGGGACACTGGGACACTGAGACACTGAGACACTGGGACACTGAGACACTGACACACTGACACACTGAGACACTGGGACACTGGGACACTGAGACACTGAGACACTGGGACACTGAGACACCGAGACACTGGGACATTGAGACACTGGGACACTGGGACACTGGGACACTGAGACACTGAGACACTGGGACACTGAGACACTGACACACTGGGACACTGGGACACTGAGACACTGGGACACTGAGACACTGGGATACTGGGACACTGGGACACTGAGACACTGAGACACTGGGACACTGAGACACCGAGACACTGGGACATTGAGACACTGGGACACTGGGACACTGGGACACTGAGACACTGACACACTGGGACACTGGGACACTGAGACACTGAAACACTGGGACACTGGGACACTGAGACACTGGGACACTGGGACACTGAGACACTGAGACACTGGGACACTGGGACACTGAGACACGGGGACACGGGGACACGGGGACACTGGGACACTGAGACACTGAGACACTGAGACACTGGGACACTGGGACACTGGGACACTGAGACACTGGGACACTGAGACACTGAGACACTGGGACACTGACACACTGGGACACTGAGACACTGAGACACTGAGACACTGGGACACTGAGACACTGGGACACTGGGACACTGAGACACTGGGACACTGGGACACTGAGACACTGGGACACTGGGACACTGAGACACTGAGACACTGGGACACTGAGACACTGGGACACTGGGACACTGAGACACTGGGACACTGGGACACTGAGACACTGGGACACTGAGACACTGAGACACTGGGACACTGAGACACTGAGACACTGGGACACTGAGACACTGAGACACTGAGACACTGGGACACTGGGACACTGAGACACTGGGACACTGGGACACTGAGACACGGGGACACTGAGACACTGAGACACTGGGACACTGAGACACTGAGACACTGAGACACTGAGACACGGGGACACTGAGACACTGAGACACTGAGATACTGAGACACTGAGACACGGGGACACTGGGACACTGAGACACTGGGACACTGGGACACTGAGACACTGGGACACTGAGACACTGAGACACTGAGAGACTGGGACACTGAGACACTGAGACACTGAGACATTGACACACGGAGACACTGGGACACTGGGACACTGAGACACTGAGACACTGGGACACTGAGACACTGGGACACTGGGACACTGGGAAACTGACACACGGAGACACGGAGACACGGAGACACTGAGACACTGGGACACTGAGACACTGGGACACTGAGACACTGAGACACTGAGACACTGGGACACTGAGACACTGGGACACTGGGACACTGGGACACTGAGACACTGAGACACTGAGACACTGGGACACTGAGACACTGAGACACTGAGACACTGAGACACTGGGACACTGAGACACTGGGACACTGAGACACTGATACACTGAGACACTGGGACACTGAGACACTGGTACACTGAGACACTGAGACACTGAGACACTGGAACACTGGGACACTGGGACACTGAGACACTGGGACACTGAGACACTGGGACACTGAGACACTGGGACACTGAGACACTGGGACACTGAGACACTGGGACACTGGGACACTGGGACACTGGGACACTGGGACACTGGGACACTGAGACACTGGGACACTGAGACACTGAGACACTGGGACACTGAGACACTGAGACACTGAGACACTGGGACACTGAGACACTGGGACAATGAGACACTGGGACACTGAGACACTGAGACACTGGGACACTGAGACACGGGGACACTGAGACACTGAGACACTGAGACACGGGGACACTGAGACACTGAGACACTGAGACACTGAGACACTGGGACACTGAGACACTGAGACACTGGGACACTGAGACACTGAGACACTGAGACACGGGGACACTGGGACACTGAGACACTGGGACACTGAGACACTGAGACACTGAGACACGGGGACACTGAGACACTGAGACACTGACACACTGAGACACTGAGACACTGAGACACTGGGACACTGGGACACTGAGACACTGGGACACTGAGACACTGGGACACTGAGACACTGAGACACTGAGACACTGAGACACGGGGACACTGAGACACTGAGACACTGAGACACTAAGACACTGAGACACTGAGACACTGAGACACTGACACACTGAGACACTGAGACACTGAGACACTGGGACACTGAGACACTGAGACACTGGGACACTGAGACACTGGGACACTGAGACACTGAGACACTGAGAGACTGGGACACTGAGACACTGAGACACTGAGAGACCGGGACACTGGGACACTGAGACACTGCGACACTGGGACACTGAGACACGGGGACACTGAGACACTGGGACACTGAGACACTGAGACACTGAGACACTGAGACACGGGGACACTGAGACACTGACACACTGAGACACTGAGACACTGAGACACTGAGACACTGGGACACTGGGACACTGAGACACTGGGACACTGAGACACTGAGACACTGAGAGACTGGGACACTGAGACACTGAGACACTGAGAGACTGGGACACTGGGACACTGAGACACTGCGACACTGGGACACTGAGACACGGGGACACTGAGACACTGGGACACTGAGACACTGAGACACTGGGACACTGAGACACTGGGACACTGAGACACTGGGACACTGGGACACTGGGACACTGAGACACTGAGACACTGAGACACTGGGACACTGGGACACTGGGACACTGAGACACTGGGACACTGGGACACTGGGACACTGACACACTGACACACTGAGACATTGGGACACTGGGACACTGAGACACTGAGACACTGAGACACTGAGACACTGGGACACTGGGATACTGAGACACGGAGACACTGAGACACTGAGACACTGAGACACTGAGACACGGGGACACTGAGACACTGAGACACTGAGACACTGGGACACTGAGACACTGAGACACTGGGACACTGAGACACTGGGACACTGAGACACTGACACACTGAGACACTGGGACACTGGGACACTGAGACACTGGGACACTGAGACACGGGGACACTGGGACACTGGGACACTGAGACACTGAGACACTGAGACACTGGGACACTGGGACACTGAGACACTGGGACACTGGGACACTGGGACACTGAGACACTGAGACACTGAGACACTGGGACACGGAGACACGGAGACACTGGGACACTGGGACACTGAGACACTGGGACACTGAGACACTGAGACACTGGGACACTGGGACACTGAGACACTGAGACACTGGGACACTGGGACACTGGGACACTGAGACACTGGGACACAGACACTGGGACACTGAGACACTGGGACACTGAGACATTGGGACACTGGGACACTGAGACACTGAGACACTGAGACACTGAGACACTGGGACACTGAGACACTGGGAAACTGAGACACTGGGACACTGAGACATTGGGACACTGGGACACTGAGACACTGAGACACTGAGACACTGGGACACTGGGACACTGAGACACTGGGACACTGAGACACTGGGACACTGGGACACTGAGACACTGAGAGACTGGGACACAGAGACACTGGGACACTGAGACACTGGGACACTGGGACACTGAGAGACTGGGACACAGAGACACTGGGACACTGAGACACTGGGACACTGAGACACTGGGACACTGGGACACTGGGACACTGAGATACTGAGACACTGGGACACTGAGACACTGAGACACTGGGACACTGAGACACTGAGACACTGAGACACTGGGACACTGGGACACTGAGACACTGAGACACTGGGACACTGGGACACTGAGACACTGAGACACTGAGACACTAAGACACTGGGACACTGGGACACTGGGACACTGGGACACTGAGACACTGGGACACTGGGACACTGAGACACTGGGACACTGGGACACTGGGACACTGGGACACTGAGACACTGGGACACTGGGACACTGAGACACTGAGACACTGAGACACTGGGACACTGAGACACTGGGACACTGAGACACTGGGACACTGAGACACTGAGACACTGAGACACTGGGACACTGGGACACTGGGACACTGGGACACTGAGACACTGGGACACTGAGACACTGAGACACTGGAACACTGAGACACTGGGACACTGAGACACTGGGACACTGAGACACTGAGACACTGAGACACTGGGACACTGGGACACTGAGACACTGAGACACTGAGACACTGGGACACTGGGACACTGAGACACTGAGACACTGGGACACTGAGACACTGGGACACTGAGACACTGGGACACTGGGACACTAAGACACTGAGACACTGAGACACTGAGACACTGGGACACTGGGACACTGAGACACTGAGACACTGGGACACTGGCACACTGAGACACTGGGACACTGAGACACGGGGACACTGAGACACTGAGACACTGAGACACTGAGACACGGGGACACTGAGACACTGAGACACTGAGACACTGGGACACTGAGACACTGAGACACTGAGACACTGGGACACTGAGACACTGAGACACTGAGACACTGAGACACGGGGACACTGGGACACTGAGACACTGAGACACTGGGACACTGAGACACTGAGACACTGAGACACTGAGACACGGGGACACTGAGACACTGGGACACTGAGACACTGGGACACTGAGACACTGAGAGACTGGGACACTGAGACACTGAGACACTGAGAGACTGGGACACTGGGACACTGGGACACTGAGACACTGCGACACTGGGACACTGAGACACGGGGACACTGAGACACTGGGACACTGAGACACTGAGACACTGAGACACGGGGACACTGAGACACTGAGACACTGGGACACTGGGACACTGAGACACTGAGACACTGGGACACTGGGACACTGAGACACTGAGACACTGAGACACGGGGACACTGAGACACTGAGACACTGGGACACTGAGACACTGAGACACGGGGACACTGGGACACTGGGACACTGGGACACTGAGACACTGAGACACTGAGAGACTGGGACACTGAGACAATGAGACACTGAGACACTGAGACACTGAGACATTGGGACACTGAGACACTGAGACACTGAGAGACTGGGACACTGAGACAATGAGACACTGAGACACTGAGACAATGAGACACTGGGACACTGGGACACTGAGACACTGAGACACTGAGACAATGAGACAATGAGACAATGAGACACTGAGACACTGAGACACTGAGACACTGAGACACTGAGACACTGAGACAATGAGACACTGA
Source organism: Petromyzon marinus (assembly GCF_048934315.1). Lineage (NCBI taxonomy): Eukaryota > Metazoa > Chordata > Hyperoartia > Petromyzontiformes > Petromyzontidae > Petromyzon > Petromyzon marinus. The sequence goes on from NW_027422622.1 coordinate 64,016, forward strand.
GACACTGAGACACTGGGACACTGGGACACTGAGACACTGGGACACTGGGACACTGAGACACTGAGACACGGGGACACTGGGACACTGAGACACTGAGACACTGAGAGACTGGGACACTGAGACACTGAGACACTGGGACACTGGGACACTGGTACACTGGGACACTGGGACACTGGGACATTGAGACACTGGGACACTGGGACACTGAGACACTGGGACACTGAGACACTGAGACACTGGGACACTGGGACACTGAGGCACTGGGACACTGGGACACTGAGACACTGGCACACTGGGACACTGGGACATTGAGACACTGGGACACTGGTACACTGGGACACTGGGACACTGGGACACTGAGACACTGGGACACTGAGACACTGAGACACTGAGACACTGGGACACTGGGACACTGAGACACTGAGACACTGAGACACTGGGACACTGGGACACTGAGACACTGGGACACTGAGACACTGAGACACTGGGACACTGAGACACTGAGACACTGAGACAATGAGACACTGAGACACTGAGACACTGAGAGACTGGGACACTGGGACACTGAGACACTGGGACACTGAGACACTGAGACACTGAGACACTGGGACACTGAGACACTGAGACACTGAGACACTGGGACACTGGGACACTGAGACACTGAGACACTGAGACACTGGGACACTGGGACACTGAGACACTGGGACACTGAGACACTGAGACACTGAGACAATGAGACACTGAGACACTGAGACACTGAGAGACTGAGAGACTGGGACACTGGGACACTGAGACACTGGGACACTGAGACACTGGGACACTGGGACACTGGGACACTGAGACACTAGGACACTGGGACACTGAGACACTGGGACACTGAGACACTGAGACACTGAGAGACTGGGACACTGGGACACTGAGACACTGGGACACTGAGACACTGAGACACTGAGACAATGAGACACTGAGACACTGAGAGACTGGGACACTGAGACACTGAGACAATGAGACACTGAGACACTGAGACACTGGGACACTGGGACACTGAGAGACTGGGACAATGAGACACTGAGACACTGAGACACTGAGACACTGGGACACTGAGACACTGAGACACTGGGACACTGGGACACTGAGACAATGAGACACTGAGACACTGGGACACTGAGACACTGGGACACTGAGACAATGAGACACTGGGACACTGGGACACTGGGACACTGAGACACTGGGACACTGAGACACGGGGACACTGGGACACTGAGACACTGGGACACTGAGACACCGAGACACGGAATCAGAGACACTGAGAAACTGAGTGTGTGGTGAGTGAGTTGCTGAGTGAGTTGTGAGTGAGTGGTGAGTGGTGAGTGAGTGGTGAGTGAGTGAGTGGTGAGTGAGTGAGTGGTGAGTGGTGAGTGAGTGGTGAGTGGTGAATGAGTGGTGAGTGGTGAGTGAGTGAGTGAGTGGTGAGTGAGTGGTGAGTGAATGAGTGGTGAGTGAGTGGTGAGTGAGTGGTGAGTGAATGAGTGGTGAGTGGTGAGTGAGTGAGTGGGTGAGTGAGTGGTGAGTGAGTGAGTGGTGAGTGGTTAGTGAGTTGGTGAGTGAGTGGTGAGTGAGTGGTGAGTGGTGAGTGAGTGATGAGTGGTGAATGAGTGGTGAGTGGTGAGTGAGTGAGTGAGTGGTGAGTGAGTGAGTGAGTGGTGAGTGAGTGTGTGAGTGAGTGGTGAGTGAGTGAGTGAATGAGTGGTGAGTGAATGAGTGGTGAGTGAGTGAGTGGTGAGTGAGTGAGTGGTGAGTGAGTGAGTGGTGAGTGAGTGAGTGGTGAGTGAGTGGTGAGTGAGTGGTGAGTGAGTGAGTGAGTGGTGAGTGAGTGGTGAGTGAGTGGTGAGTGAGTGAGTGGTGAGTCTGAACACTCACCACCAGCCTGTGTTGTGGGCGGTTCCTGGCACGAACGCGGTGCATTGTGGGTCGTCTCCTCACCAGGTGAGGAAGAGGAGGAGGGGGAGGCAACTTTGGGTGGTGGTGAGGGTGGTGGTGAGGGTGGTGAGGGTAGTGGTGAGGGTGGTGGGGAGGGTGGTGGTGAGGGTGGTGAGGGTGGTGGTGAGGGTGGTGGTGAGGGTGGTGAGGGTGGTGGTGAGGGTGGTGGTGAGAGTGGTGGTGAGGGTGGTGGTGAGGGTGGTGGTGAGGTGGTGGTGGTGTGGTGGTGATGGTGGTGGTGGTGAGGGTGGTGGTGAGGGTGGTGGTGAGGGTGGTGGTGAGGGTGGTGGTGAGCGTGGTGAGGGTGGTGGTGAGGGTGGTGGTGAGGGTGGTGGTGGTGAGGGTGGTGGTGTTGGTGAGGGTGGTGAGGGTGGTGGTGAGGGTGGTGGTGAGGGTGGTGGTGAGGGTGGTGGTGAGGGTGGTGAGGGTGGTGGTGTGGTGGTGATGGTGAGGGTGGTGGTGAGGGTGGTGGTGAGGGTGATGGTGAGGGTGGTGAGGGTGGTGGTGAGGGTGGTGGTGGTGAGGGTGGTGAGGGTGGTGGTGGTGAGGGTGGTGGTGGTGAGGGTGGTGGTGGTGAGGGTGGTGGTGGTGAGGGTGGTGAGGGTGGTGGTGAGGGTGGTGGTGAGGGTGGTGGTGGTGAGGGTGGTGAGGGTGGTGGTGAGGGTGATGGTGAGGGTGATGGTGAGGGTGGTGAGGGTGAGGGTGGTGAGGGTGGTGGTGAGGGTGATGGTGAGGGTGGTGAGGGTGGTGGTGGTGAGGGTGGTGGTGAGGGTGGTGAGGGTGGTGGTGGTGAGGGTGGTGGTGAGGGTGGTGGTGGTGGTCAGGGTGGTGAGGGTGGTGGTGGTGAGTGTGGTGGTGGTGAGGGTGGTGGTGGTGAGGGTGGTGGTGGTGAGGGTGGTGGTGAGGGTGGTGAGGGTGGTGGTGAGGGTGGTGGTGAGGGTGGTGAGGGTGGTGGTGAGGGTGATGGTGAGGGTGATGGTGAGGGTGGTGAGGGTGGTGGTGGTGAGGGTGGTGGTGAGGGTGGTGAGGGTGGTGGTGGTGAGGGTGGTGGTGGTGAGGGTGGTGGTGAGGGTGGTGGTGGTGGTGAGGGTGGTGAGGGTGGTGGTGGTGAGTGTGGTGGTGGTGAGGGTGGTGGTGGTGAGGGTGGTGAGGGTGGTGGTGAGGGTGGTGAGGGTGGTGGTGAGGGTGGTGGTGAGGGTGGTGGTGGTGAGGGTGGTGAGGGTGGTGGTGAGGGTGATGGTGAGGGTGATGGTGAGGGTGGTGAGGGTGGTGGTGGTGAGGGTGGTGGTGAGGGTGGTGAGGGTGGTGGTGGTGAGGGTGGTGGTGGTGAGGGTGGTGGTCGTGAGGGTGGTGGTGGTGGTGGTGGTGAGGGTGGTGAGGGTAGAGGTGAGGGTGGTGGTGAGGGTGGTGGTGAGGGTGGTGGTGAGGATGGTGAGGGTGGTGGTGAGGGTGGTGAGGGTGGTGAGGGTGGTGGTGAGGGTGGTGAGGGTGGTGGTGAGGGTGGAGGGGTTTGACAGAATTTACATCATCACAGTGAGTGTGAGTGAGTGTGAGTGTGTGAGTGAGAGTGAGTGAGTGTGAGTGAGTGTGTGAGTGAGTGAGTGTGAGTGAGGAGTGTGTAAGTGAGTGAGTGAGTGTGAGTGTGTGTGAGTGAGTGTAAGTGAGTGAGTGTGAGTGTGTGTGAGTGAGTGTGAGTGAGTGTGAGTGAGTGAGTGTGAGTGAGTGTGAGTGAGTGAGTGTGAGTGTGTGAGTGAGTGAGTGTGAGTGAGGAGTGTGAGTGAGGAGTGTGAGTGAGTGTGAGTGAGTGTGAGTGAGGAGTGAGTGTGAGTGAGTGTGAGTGAGTGTGAGTGAGGAGTGTGAGTGAGTGTGAGTGTGTGTGAGTGAGTGTGAGTGTGTGTGTGAGTGAGCGTGAGTGTGTGAGTGAGTGTGGGTGAGCGTGTGTGAGTGACTGTTTTAGTGAGTGTCTTAGTGAGTGTGAGTGAGTGTTTTAGTGAGTGAGTGTTTTAGTGAGTGAGTGTTCTAGTGAGTGAGTGTTTTAGTGAGTGTTTTAGTGAATGAGTGTTTTAGTGAGTGTTTTAGTGAGTGAGTGTTCTAGTGAGTGAGTGTTTTAGTGAGTGTTTTAGTGAGTGAGTGTTTTAGTGAGTGTTTTAGTGCGTGAGTGTTCTAGTGAGTGAGTGTTTTAGTGAGTGTTTTAGTGAGTGAGTGTTTTAGTGAGTGTTTTAGTGAGTGAGTGTTTTAGTGAGTGAGTGTTTTAGTGAGTGTTTTAGTGAGTGTTTGTGAGTGTTTTAGTGAGTGAGTATTTTAGTGAGTGTTTTAGTGAGTGAGTGTTTTAGTGAGTGGGCGTTTTAGTGAGTGTTTTAGTGAGTGAGTGTTTTAGTGAGTGTTTTAGTGAGTGTTTTAGTGAGTGTTTTAGTGAGTGTTTTAGTGAGTGAGTGTTTTAGTGATTGTTTTATTGAGTGTTTTAGTGAGTGAGTGTTTTAGTGATTGTTTTATTGAGTGTTTTAGTGAGTGAGTGTTTTAGTGAGTGTTTTAGTGAGTGTTTTAGTGAGTGAGTGTTTTAGTGAGTGAGTGTTTAGTGAGTGTTTTAGTGAGTGTTTTAGTGAGTGTTTTAGTGAGTGAGTATTTTAGTGAGTGTTTTAGTGAGTGTTTTAGTGAGTGAGTGTTTTAGTGAGTGAGTGTTTTAGTGATTGTTTTAGTGAGTGAGTGTTTTAGTGATTGTTTTAGTGAGTGTTTTAGTGAGTGAGTGTTTTAGTGAGTGTTTTAGTGAGTGAGTGTTTTAGTGAATGAGTGTTTTAGTGAATGAGTGTTTTAGTGAGTGAGTGTTTTAGTGAGTGTTTAAGTGAGTGTTTTAGTGAGTGAGTGTTTTAGTGAGCGTTTTAGTGAGTGAGTGTTTTAGTGAGTGAGTGTTTTAGTGAGTGAGTGTTTTAGTGAGTGTTTTAGTGAGCGTTTTAGTGAGTGTTTTAGTGAGTGTGTTTAAGTGAGTGTTTTAGTCAGTGAGTGTTTTAGTGAGTGTTTTAGTGAGTGTTTTAGTGAGTGTTTTAGTGAGTGTTTTAGTGAGTGTTTTAGTGAGTTTTAGTGAGTGTTTTAGTGAGTGAGTGTTTTAGTGAGTGAGTGTTTTAGTGAGTGAGTGTTTTAGTGAGTGTTTTAGTGAGTGTTTTAGTGAGTGAGTGTTTTAGTGAGTGAGTGTTTTAGTGAGTGTTTTAGTGAGTGTTTTAGTGAGTGTTTTAGTGAGTGTTTTAGTGAGTGAGTGTTTTAGTGAGTGTTTTAGTGAGTGTTTTAGTGAGTGTTTTAGTCAGTGAGTGTTTTAGTGAGTGTTTTAGTGAGTGTTTTAGCGAGTGTTTTAGTGAGTGAGTGTTTTAGTGAGTGTTTTAGTGAGTGTTTTAGTGAGTGTTTTAGCGAGTGTTTTAGTGAGTGAGTGTTTTAGTACCTGTGCTGGTGGCTCGCTACTCAGTCCATCTTGAAATGATGAGGCCAGAACCCTAGCGGTGACATCATCATCATCATCAGTCTATCCCCGTGTCTCTCAGTGTCTCTCAGTATCTCCCCGTGTCTCCCCGTGTCTCTCAGTATCTCCTCGTGTCTCCCAGTGTCTCCTCGTGTCTCCCAGTCTCTCCCCGTGTCTCCCCGTGTCTCTCAGTGTCTCCTCGTGTCTCCCAGTGTCTCCCCGTGTCTCCCAGTGTCTCCCAGTGTCTCCTGTGTCTTCCAGTGTCTCCCAGTGTCTCCCTGTGTCTCCCCGTGTCTCCCCGTGTCTCCCAGTGTCTCCCCGTGTCTCCCAGTCTCTCCCAGTGTCTCCCAGTGTCTGCCTGTCTCCCAGTGTCTCCCCGTGTCTCCCCGTGTCTCTCAGTGTCTCTCAGTGTCTCCCTGTCTCCCAGTGTCTCCCTGTCTCCCAGTGTCTCCCCGTGTCATCCCGTGTCTCTCAGTGTCTCCTCGTGTCTACCAGTGTCTCCTGTGTCTCCCAGTGTCTCCCAGTGTCTCCCCGTGTCTCCCAGTGTCTCCCCGTGTCTCCCAGTCTCTCCCAGTGTCTCCCAGTGTCTCCCCGTGTCTCCCCGTGTCTCCCAGTGTCTCCCAGTGTCTCCCCGTGTCTCTCAGTGTCTCCCCGTGTCTCCCCGTGTCTCTCAGTGTCTCCCAGTGTCTCTCAGTCTCCCAGTGTCTCCATCAGTGTCCCCCAGTGTCTCCCAGTGTCTCTCAGTCTCCCCGTGTCTCCCGTGTCTCCCAGTGTCTCCCAGTCTCTCCCCATGTCTCCCCGTGTCTCCCCGTGTCGCCCAGTGTCTCCCCGTAACTCCCAGTGTCTCCCCGTGTCTCCCCGTGTCCCCCAGTGTCCCTCAGTGTCCCTCAGTGTCTCCCTGTGTCTCGCCGTGTCTCCCAGTGTCTCCCTGTGTCTCGCCGTGTCTCCCCGTATCCCCCAGTGTCCCTCAGTGTCCATCAGTGTCTCCCCGTGTCTCCCCGTGTCGCCCAGTGTTTTCCTGTGTCTCCCCGTGTCTCCCCGTGTCTCCCCGTGTCTCCCAGTCTCTCCCAGTGTCTCCGTGTGTCTCCCCGTGTCTCTCAGTGTCTCCCCGTGTCTCTCAGTGTCTCCCCGTGTCTCCCCGTGTCTCCCAGTGTCTCTCCATGTCTCCCAGTTTCTCACAGTCTCTCCCAGTGTCTCCCTGTGTCTCCTCGTGTCTCCTCGTGTCTCCCACGTGTCTCCCCGTGTCTCCCAGTCTCCCAGTGTCTCGCCGTGTCTCCCCGTGTCTCCCAGTGTCCCTTAGTGTCTCCCAGTGTCTCCCCGTGTCTCCCAGTGTCTCCCAGTGCCTCCCCGTGTCTCTCAGTGTCTCCCAGTGTCTCCCAGTGTCTCCCCGTGTCTCCCAGTGTCTCCCCGTGTCTCCCAGTCTCTCCCCGTGTCTCCCCGTGTCTCCCAGTGTCTCCCCGTGTCTCCCAGTGTCTCCCCGAGTCTCCCCGTGTCTCACAGTCTCTCCCAGTGTCTCCCAGTCTCTCCCAGTGTCTCCCCGTGTCTCCCAGTGTCTCCCCGTGTCTCCCAGTGTCTCCCCGTGTCTCCCCGTGTCTCCCCGTGTCTCTCCGTGTCTCCCCGTGTCTCTCAGTGTCTCCCCGTGTCTCAGTGTCTCTCAGTGTCTCCCCGTGTCTCGCCGTGTCTCCCCGTGTCTCCCAGTGTCTCCCCGTGTCTCTCAGTGTCTCCCAGTGTCTCCCCGTGTATCCCAGTGTCTCCCAGTCTCTCCCAGTGTCTCCCAGTGTCTCCCCGTGTTTCCCCGTGTCCCCCAGTGTCTCCCTGTGTCTCGCCGTGTCTCCCCGTATCCCCCAGTGTCCCTCAGTGTCCCTCAGTGTCTCCCCGTGTCTCCCCGTGTCTCCCCGTGTCGCCCAGTGTCTCCCCGTGTCTCCCCGTGTCTCCCCGTGTCTCCCAGTGTCTCCCCGTGTCTCCCAGTCTCCCAGTGTCTCCCAGTGTCACCCCGTGTCTCCCAGTCTCCCAGTGTCTCCCAGTGTCTCCCAGTGTCTCCCCGTGTCTCCCAGTGTCTCCCAGTGTCCCCCAGTGTCTCCCAGTGTCTCCCGTGTCTCTCCGTGTCTCCCAGTGTCTCCCCGTGTCTCCCAGTGTCTCCTCGTGTCTCCCAGTGTCTCTCAGTGTCTCCCCGTGTCTCCCAGTCTCTCCCCCTGTCTCCCCGTGTCTCTCAGTGTCTCCTCGTGTCTCCAAGTGTCTCCCCATGTCCCCCAGTGTCTCCTGTGTCTCCCAGTGTCTCCCAGTGTCTCCCTGTGTCTCCCCGTGTCTCCCCGTGTCTCCCAGTGTCTCCCCGTGTCTCCCAGTCTCTCCCAGTGTCTCCCATTGTATCCCTGTCTCCCAGTGTCTCCCCGTGTCTCCCCGTGTCTCTCAGTGTCTCCCAGTGTCTCCCTGTCTCCCAGTGTCTCCCAGTGTCTCCCTGTCTCCCAGTGTCTCCCCGTGTCACCCCGTGTCTCTCAGTGTCTCCTCGTGTCTCCCCGTGTCTCCCCGTGTCTCCCAGTGTCTCCTGTATCTCCCAGTGTCTCCCAGTGTCTCCCCGTGTCTCCCAGTGTCTCCCCGTGTCTCCCAGTCTGTCCCAGTGTCTCCCAGTGTCTCCCAGTGTCTCCCCGTGTCTCCCCGTGTCTCTAAGTGTCTCTCAGTGTCTCCCCGTGTCTCCCCGTGACTCCCAGTGTCTCCCCGTGTCTCCCAGTCTCCCATTGTCTCCCCGTGTCTCCCCGTGTCTCCCAGTGTCTCCCCGTGTCTCCCAGTGTCTCCCCGTGTCTGCCAGTGTCTCAGTGTCTCTCAGTGTCTCCCTGTGTCTCTCAGTGTCTCTCAGTGTCTCTCAGTGTCTCTCCGTGTCTCTCAGTCTCCCCGTGTCTCCCAGTCTCTCCAAGTGTCTCCCAGTCTCTCCCAGTGTCTCCTCGTGTCTCCCTGAGTCTTTCAGTGTCTCCCCTTGTCTCCCAGTGTCTCCCCGTGTATCCCAGTGTCTCCCCATGTCTCCCTGTGTCTCCCAGTGTCTCCCCTTGTCTCCCCGTCTCTCCCAGTGTCTCCCAGTGTCTCCCCGTGTCTCCCAGTGTCTCCCCGTGTCTCCCAGTCTCCCAGTGTCTCCCCGTGTCTCCCCATGTCTCCCTGTGTCTCCCACTGTCTCCCCTTGTCTCCCCGTCTCTCCCAGTGTCTCCCCGTGTCTCCCCGTGTCTCCCATTGTCTCTCAGTCTCCCGGTGTCTCCCCGTGTCTCCCAGTGTCCCCGAGTGTCCCCCAGTGTCTCCCCGTGTCTCCCAGTGTCCCCCAGTGTCCCTCAGTGTCTCCCCATGTCTCCCAGTGTCTCCCAGTGTCTCCCCGAGTCTCTCAGTGTCTCCCAGTGTCTCCCGTGTTTCCCAGTGTCTACCCATGTCTCTCAGTCTCCCAGTGTCTCCCCGTGTCTCCCAGTGTCTCCCCGTGTCTCCCCGTGTCCCCCAGTGTCTCCCTGTGTCTCCCCGTGTCTCCCTGTGTCTCCCTGTGTCTCCCAGTGTCTCCCAGTGTCTCCCCGTGTCTTCCCGTGTCTCCCAGTGTATCCCTGTGTCTCCCCGTGTCTCCCAGTGTCTCCCCGTGTCTCCCTGTGTCCCCCAGTGTCTCCCTGTGTCTCCCCGTTTCTCCCCGTATCCCTCAGTGTCCCTCAGTGTCCCTCAGTGTCTCCCCGTGTCGCCAAGTGTCTCCCCGTGTCTCCCAGTGTCTCCCCGTGTCTCTCAGTCTCTCCCAGTGTCTCCCCGTGTCTCCCCGTGTCTCCCAGTGTCTCACAGTGTCTCACAGTGTCTCACAGTGTCTCCCCGTGTCTCCCCGTGTCTCCCCGTGTCTCACAGTGTCTCCCTGTGTCTCCGAGTGTCTGCCCGTGTCTCCCCGTGTCTCCCAGTGTCTCCCCGTGTCTCCCAGTCTCCCAGTGTCTCCCCTTGTCTCCCCGTGTCTCACAGTTTCTCCCCATGTCTCCCCGTATCTCCCAGTGTCTCCCTGTGTCTCCCAGTGTCTCCCCTTGTCTCCCCGTGTCTTACGGTGTCTCCCCGTGTCTCCCAGTCTCCCAGTGTCTCCCGTGTCTCCCCGTGTCTCCCAGTGTCTCCCCGTGTCTCCCAGTGTCTCCCCGTGTCTCCCAGTCTCCCAGTGTCTCCCCGTGTCTCCCCGTATCTCCCAGTGTCTCCCCGTGTCTCCCAGTGTCTCCCAGTGTCTCAGTGTCTCCCAGTGTCTCCCCGTGTCTCCCAGTGTCTCCCAGTGTCTCCCCGTGTATCAGTGTTTCCCCGTCTCCCCGTGTCTCCCAGTCTCCCAGTGTCTCCCAGTGTCACCCCGTGTCTCCCAGTCTCCCAGTGTCTCCCAGTGTCTCCCAGTGTCTCCGCGTGTCTCCCAGTGTCTCCCAGTGTCTCCCATTGTATTCCTGTCTCCCAGTGTCTCCCCGTGTCTCCCCGTGTCTCTCAGTGTCTCCCAGTGTCTCCCTGTCTCCCAGTGTCTCCCAGTGTCTCCCTGTCTCCCAGTGTCTCCCCGTGTCACCCCGTGTCTCTCAGTGTCTCCTCGTGTCTCCCAGTGTCTCCCCGTGTCTCCCAATGTCTCCTGTGTCTCCCAGTGTCTCCCAGTGTCTCCCCGTGTCTCCCAGTGTCTCCCCGTGTCTCCCAGTCTCTCCCAGTGTGTCCCAGTGTCTCCCAGTGTCTCCCCGTGTCTCCCCGTGTCTCTCAGTGTCTCTCAGTGTCTCCCTGTGTCTCCCCGTGTCTCCCAGTGTCTCCCCGTGTCTCCCAGTCTCCCAATGTCTCCCAGTTTCTCCCAGTGTCTCCCCGTGTCTCCCAGTGTCTCCCCGTGTCTCCCAGTGTCTCCCCGTGTCTCCCAGTGTCTCAGTGTCTCTCAGTGTCTCCCCGTGTCTCTCAGTGTCTCTCAGTGTCTCTCAGTGTCTCTCCGTGTCTCTCAGTCTCCCCGTGTCTCTCAGTGTCTCTCAGTGTCTTCCCCCTACCAGTCTCTCCCCGTGTCTCCCAGTCTCTCCCAGTGTCTCCCAGTCTCTCCCAGTGTCTCCTCGTGTCTCCCTGAGTCTCTCAGTGTCTCCCCGTGTCTCCCAGTGTCTCCCCGTGTATCCCCGTGTCTCCCCATGTCTCCCTGTGTCTCCCAGTGTCTCCCAGTGTCTCCCCTTGTCTCCCCGTCTCTCCCAGTGTCTCCCCGTGTCTCCCCGTGTCTCCCATTGTCTCTCAGTCTCCCGGTGTCTCCTCGTGTCTCCCAGTGTCCCCCAGTGTCCCCCAGTGTCTCCCCGTGTCTCCCAGTGTCCCCCATTGTCCCTCAGTGTCTACCCATGTCTCCCAGTGTCTCCCAGCGTCTCCCCGAGTCTCTCAGTGTCTCCCAGTGTCTCCCGTGTTTCCCAGTGTCTACCCGTGTCTCTCAGTCTCCCAGTGTCTCCCCGTGTCTCCCAGTGTCTCCCCGTGTCTCCCCGTGTCCCCCAGTGTCTCGCTGTGTCTCCCCGTGTCTCCCAGTCTATCCCCGTGTCTCCCCGTGTCTCCCAGTGTCTCCCAGTGTCTCCCCGTGTCTCCCAGTGTCTCCCTGAGTCTTCCCGTGTCTCCCAGTGTCTCCCCGTGTCTCCCAGTCTCTCCCAGTGTCTCCCAGTGTCTCCCCGTGTCTCCCTGCATCTCCCCGTGTCTCCCCGTGTCTCCCTGTGTCTCCCCGTGTCTCTCAGTGTCTCCCCGTGTCTCCCCGTGTCCCCCAGTGTCCCCCAGTGTCTCCCTGTGTCTCCCCGTGTCTCCCAGTGTCTCCCAGTGTCTCCCAGTGTCTCCCCGTGTCTTCCCCTGTCTCCCTGTGTCCCCCAGTGTCTCCCTGTGTCTCCCCGTTTCTCCCCGTATCCCTCAGTGTCCCTCAGTGTCCCTCAGTGTCTCCCCGTGTCGCCAAGTGTCTCCCCGTGTCTCCCAGTGTCTCCCCGTGTCTCTCAGTCTCTCCCAGTGTCTCCCCGAGTCTCTCAGTGTCTCCCAGTGTCTCCCGTGTTTCCCAGTGTCTACCCGTGTCTCTCAGTCTCCCAGTGTCTCCCCGTGTCTCCCAGTGTCTCCCCGTGTCTCCCCGTGTCCCCCAGTGTCTCGCTGTGTCTCCCCGTGTCTCCCAGTCTATCCCCGTGTCTCCCCGTGTCTCCCCGTGTCTCCCAGTGTCTCCCAGTGTCTCCCCGTGTCTCCCAGTGTCTCCCTGAGTCTCCTCGTGTCTCCCAGTGTCTCCCCGTGTCTCCTAGTCTCTCCCAGTGTCTCCCAGTGTCTCCCCGTGTCTCCCTGCATCTCCCCGTGTCTCCCCGTGTCTCCCTGTGTCTCCCCGTGTCTCTCAGTGTCTCCCCGTGTCTCCCCGTGTCTCCCAGTGTCTCCCAGTGTCTCCCCGTGTCTCCCCGTGTCTCCCAGTGTATCCCTGTGTCTCCCCGTGTCTCCCAGTGTCTCCCCGTGTCTCCCCGTGTCCCCCAGTGTCTCCCTGTGTCTCCCCGTTTCTCCCCGTATCCCTCAGTGTCTCCCAGTGTCTCCCCGTGTCTCCCAGTGTCTCCCCGTGTCTCCCAGTCTCCCAGTGTCTCCCCGTGTCTCCCCGTATCTCCCAGTGTCTCCCCGTGTCTCCCAGTGTCTCCCAGTGTCTCAGTGTCTCCCAGTGTCTCCCCGTGTCTCCCAGTGTCTCCCAGTGTCTCCCCGTGTATCAGTGTTTCCCCGTCTCCCCGTGTCTCCCAGTCTCCCAGTGTCTCCCAGTGTCACCCCGTGTCTCCCAGTCTCCCAGTGTCTCCCAGTGTCTCCCAGTGTCTCCGCGTGTCTCCCAGTGTCTCCCAGTGTCTCCCATTGTATTCCTGTCTCCCAGTGTCTCCCCGTGTCTCCCCGTGTCTCTCAGTGTCTCCCAGTGTCTCCCTGTCTCCCAGTGTCTCCCAGTGTCTCCCTGTCTCCCAGTGTCTCCCCGTGTCACCCCGTGTCTCTCAGTGTCTCCTCGTGTCTCCCAGTGTCTCCCCGTGTCTCCCAATGTCTCCTGTGTCTCCCAGTGTCTCCCAGTGTCTCCCCGTGTCTCCCAGTGTCTCCCCGTGTCTCCCAGTCTCTCCCAGTGTGTCCCAGTGTCTCCCAGTGTCTCCCCGTGTCTCCCCGTGTCTCTCAGTGTCTCTCAGTGTCTCCCTGTGTCTCCCCGTGTCTCCCAGTGTCTCCCCGTGTCTCCCAGTCTCCCAATGTCTCCCAGTTTCTCCCAGTGTCTCCCCGTGTCTCCCAGTGTCTCCCCGTGTCTCCCAGTGTCTCCCCGTGTCTCCCAGTGTCTCAGTGTCTCTCAGTGTCTCCCCGTGTCTCTCAGTGTCTCTCAGTGTCTCTCAGTGTCTCTCCGTGTCTCTCAGTCTCCCCGTGTCTCTCAGTGTCTCTCAGTGTCTTACCCCTACCAGTCTCTCCCCGTGTCTCCCAGTCTCTCCCAGTGTCTCCCAGTCTCTCCCAGTGTCTCCTCGTGTCTCCCTGAGTCTCTCAGTGTCTCCCCGTGTCTCCCAGTGTCTCCCCGTGTATCCCCGTGTCTCCCCATGTCTCCCTGTGTCTCCCAGTGTCTCCCAGTGTCTCCCCTTGTCTCCCCGTCTCTCCCAGTGTCTCCCCGTGTCTCCCCGTGTCTCCCATTGTCTCTCAGTCTCCCGGTGTCTCCTCGTGTCTCCCAGTGTCCCCCAGTGTCCCCCAGTGTCTCCCCGTGTCTCCCAGTGTCCCCCATTGTCCCTCAGTGTCTACCCATGTCTCCCAGTGTCTCCCAGCGTCTCCCCGAGTCTCTCAGTGTCTCCCAGTGTCTCCCGTGTTTCCCAGTGTCTACCCGTGTCTCTCAGTCTCCCAGTGTCTCCGCGTGTCTCCCAGTGTCTCCCCGTGTCTCCCCGTGTCCCCCAGTGTCTCGCTGTGTCTCCCCGTGTCTCCCAGTCTATCCCCGTGTCTCCCCGTGTCTCCCAGTGTCTCCCAGTGTCTCCCCGTGTCTCCCAGTGTCTCCCTGAGTCTTCCCGTGTCTCCCAGTGTCTCCCCGTGTCTCCCAGTCTCTCCCAGTGTCTCCCAGTGTCTCCCCGTGTCTCCCAGTGTCTCCCCGTGTCTCCCAGTCTCCCAATGTCTCCCAGTTTCTCCCAGTGTCTCCCCGTGTCTCCCAGTGTCTCCCCGTGTCTCCCAGTGTCTCCCCGTGTCTCCCAGTGTCTCAGTGTCTCTCAGTGTCTCCCCGTGTCTCTCAGTGTCTCTCAGTGTCTCTCAGTGTCTCCCCGTGTCTCCCAGTGTCTCCCCGTGTCTCCCAGTCTCTCCCAGTGTGTCCCAGTGTCTCCCAGTGTCTCCCCGTGTCTCCCCGTGTCTCTCAGTGTCTCTCAGTGTCTCCCTGTGTCTCCCCGTGTCTCCCAGTGTCTCCCCGTGTCTCCCAGTCTCCCAATGTCTCCCAGTTTCTCCCAGTGTCTCCCCGTGTCTCCCAGTGTCTCCCCGTGTCTCCCAGTGTCTCCCCGTGTCTCCCAGTGTCTCAGTGTCTCTCAGTGTCTCCCCGTGTCTCTCAGTGTCTCTCAGTGTCTCTCAGTGTCTCTCCGTGTCTCTCAGTCTCCCCGTGTCTCTCAGTGTCTCTCAGTGTCTTACCCCTACCAGTCTCTCCCCGTGTCTCCCAGTCTCTCCCAGTGTCTCCCAGTCTCTCCCAGTGTCTCCTCGTGTCTCCCTGAGTCTCTCAGTGTCTCCCCGTGTCTCCCAGTGTCTCCCCGTGTATCCCCGTGTCTCCCCATGTCTCCCTGTGTCTCCCAGTGTCTCCCAGTGTCTCCCCTTGTCTCCCCGTCTCTCCCAGTGTCTCCCCGTGTCTCCCCGTGTCTCCCATTGTCTCTCAGTCTCCCGGTGTCTCCTCGTGTCTCCCAGTGTCCCCCAGTGTCCCCCAGTGTCTCCCCGTGTCTCCCAGTGTCCCCCATTGTCCCTCAGTGTCTACCCATGTCTCCCAGTGTCTCCCAGCGTCTCCCCGAGTCTCTCAGTGTCTCCCAGTGTCTCCCGTGTTTCCCAGTGTCTACCCGTGTCTCTCAGTCTCCCAGTGTCTCCCCGTGTCTCCCAGTGTCTCCCCGTGTCTCCCCGTGTCCCCCAGTGTCTCGCTGTGTCTCCCCGTGTCTCCCAGTCTATCCCCGTGTCTCCCCGTGTCTCCCAGTGTCTCCCAGTGTCTCCCCGTGTCTCCCAGTGTCTCCCTGAGTCTTCCCGTGTCTCCCAGTGTCTCCCCGTGTCTCCCAGTCTCTCCCAGTGTCTCCCAGTGTCTCCCCGTGTCTCCCTGCATCTCCCCGTGTCTCCCCGTGTCTCCCTGTGTCTCCCCGTGTCTCTCAGTGTCTCCCCGTGTCTCCCCGTGTCCCCCAGTGTGCCCCAGTGTCTCCCTGTGTCTCCCCGTGTCTCCCAGTGTCTCCCAGTGTCTCCCAGTGTCTCCCCGTGTCTTCCCCTGTCTCCCTGTGTCCCCCAGTGTCTCCCTGTGTCTCCCCGTTTCTCCCCGTATCCCTCAGTGTCCCTCAGTGTCCCTCAGTGTCTCCCCGTGTCGCCAAGTGTCTCCCCGTGTCTCCCAGTGTCTCCCCGTGTCTCTCAGTCTCTCCCAGTGTCTCCCCGAGTCTCTCAGTGTCTCCCAGTGTCTCCCGTGTTTCCCAGTGTCTACCCGTGTCTCTCAGTCTCCCAGTGTCTCCCCGTGTCTCCCAGTGTCTCCCCGTGTCTCCCCGTGTCCCCCAGTGTCTCGCTGTGTCTCCCCGTGTCTCCCAGTCTATCCCCGTGTCTCCCCGTGTCTCCCCGTGTCTCCCAGTGTCTCCCAGTGTCTCCCCGTGTCTCCCAGTGTCTCCCTGAGTCTCCTCGTGTCTCCCAGTGTCTCCCCGTGTCTCCTAGTCTCTCCCAGTGTCTCCCAGTGTCTCCCCGTGTCTCCCTGCATCTCCGCGTGTCTCCCCGTGTCTCCCTGTGTCTCCCCGTGTCTCTCAGTGTCTCCCCGTGTCTCCCCGTGTCTCCCAGTGTCTCCCAGTGTCTCCCCGTGTCTCCCCGTGTCTCCCAGTGTATCCCTGTGTCTCCCCGTGTCTCCCAGTGTCTCCCCGTGTCTCCCCGTGTCCCCCAGTGTCTCCCTGTGTCTCCCCGTTTCTCCCCGTATCCCTCAGTGTCCCTCAGTGTCCCTCAGTGTCTCCCCGTGTCGCCAAGTGTCTCCCCGTGTCTCCCAGTGTCTACCCGTGTCTCTCAGTCTCTCCCAGTGTCTCCCCGTGTCTCCCAGTGTCTCCCCGTGTCTCCCAGTGTCTCACAGTGTCTCCCCGTGTCTCCCCGTGTCTCCCCGTGTCTCACAGTGTCTCCCTGTGTCTCCGAGTGTCTGCCCGTGTCTCCACGTGTCTCCCAGTGTCTCCCCGTGTCTCCCAGTCTCCCAGTGTCTCCCCTTGTCTCCCCGTGTCTCACAGTGTCTCCCCATGTCTCCCCGTATCTCCCAGTGTCTCCCTGTGTCTCCCAGTGTCTCCCCTTGTCTCCCCGTGTCTTACGGTGTCTCCCCGTGTCTCCCAGTCTCCCAGTGTCTCCCGTGTCTCCCCGTGTCTCCCAGTGTCTCCCCGTGTCTCCCAGTGTCTCCCCGTGTCTCCCAGTCTCCCAGTGTCTCCCCGTGTCTCCTCGTGTCTCCCTGAGTCTCACAGTGTCTCCCCATGTCTCCCCGTATCTCCCAGTGTCTCCCCGTGTCTCCCCGTGTCTCCCATTGTCTCTCAGTCTCCCGGTGTCTCCTCGTGTCTCCCAGTGTCCCCCAGTGTCCCCCAGTGTCTCCCCGTGTCTCCCAGTGTCCCCCATTGTCCCTCAGTGTCTACCCATGTCTCCCAGTGTCTCCCAGCGTCTCCCCGAGTCTCTCAGTGTCTCCCAGTGTCTCCCGTGTTTCCCAGTGTCTACCCGTGTCTCTCAGTCTCCCAGTGTCTCCCCGTGTCTCCCAGTGTCTCCCCGTGTCTCCCCGTGTCCCCCAGTGTCTCGCTGTGTCTCCCCGTGTCTCCCAGTCTATCCCCGTGTCTCCCCGTGTCTCCCAGTGTCTCCCAGTGTCTCCCCGTGTCTCCCAGTGTCTCCCTGAGTCTTCCCGTGTCTCCCAGTGTCTCCCCGTGTCTCCCAGTCTCTCCCAGTGTCTCCCAGTGTCTCCCCGTGTCTCCCAGTGTCTCCCCGTGTCTCCCAGTCTCCCAATGTCTCCCAGTTTCTCCCAGTGTCTCCCCGTGTCTCCCAGTGTCTCCCCGTGTCTCCCAGTGTCTCCCCGTGTCTCCCAGTGTCTCAGTGTCTCTCAGTGTCTCCCCGTGTCTCTCAGTGTCTCTCAGTGTCTCTCAGTGTCTCCCCGTGTCTCCCAGTGTCTCCCCGTGTCTCCCAGTCTCTCCCAGTGTGTCCCAGTGTCTCCCAGTGTCTCCCCGTGTCTCCCCGTGTCTCTCAGTGTCTCTCAGTGTCTCCCTGTGTCTCCCCGTGTCTCCCAGTGTCTCCCCGTGTCTCCCAGTCTCCCAATGTCTCCCAGTTTCTCCCAGTGTCTCCCCGTGTCTCCCAGTGTCTCCCCGTGTCTCCCAGTGTCTCCCCGTGTCTCCCAGTGTCTCAGTGTCTCTCAGTGTCTCCCCGTGTCTCTCAGTGTCTCTCAGTGTCTCTCAGTGTCTCTCCGTGTCTCTCAGTCTCCCCGTGTCTCTCAGTGTCTCTCAGTGTCTTACCCCTACCAGTCTCTCCCCGTGTCTCCCAGTCTCTCCCAGTGTCTCCCAGTCTCTCCCAGTGTCTCCTCGTGTCTCCCTGAGTCTCTCAGTGTCTCCCCGTGTCTCCCAGTGTCTCCCCGTGTATCCCCGTGTCTCCCCATGTCTCCCTGTGTCTCCCAGTGTCTCCCAGTGTCTCCCCTTGTCTCCCCGTCTCTCCCAGTGTCTCCCCGTGTCTCCCCGTGTCTCCCATTGTCTCTCAGTCTCCCGGTGTCTCCTCGTGTCTCCCAGTGTCCCCCAGTGTCCCCCAGTGTCTCCCCGTGTCTCCCAGTGTCCCCCATTGTCCCTCAGTGTCTACCCATGTCTCCCAGTGTCTCCCAGCGTCTCCCCGAGTCTCTCAGTGTCTCCCAGTGTCTCCCGTGTTTCCCAGTGTCTACCCGTGTCTCTCAGTCTCCCAGTGTCTCCCCGTGTCTCCCAGTGTCTCCCCGTGTCTCCCCGTGTCCCCCAGTGTCTCGCTGTGTCTCCCCGTGTCTCCCAGTCTATCCCCGTGTCTCCCCGTGTCTCCCAGTGTCTCCCAGTGTCTCCCCGTGTCTCCCAGTGTCTCCCTGAGTCTTCCCGTGTCTCCCAGTGTCTCCCCGTGTCTCCCAGTCTCTCCCAGTGTCTCCCAGTGTCTCCCCGTGTCTCCCTGCATCTCCCCGTGTCTCCCCGTGTCTCCCTGTGTCTCCCCGTGTCTCTCAGTGTCTCCCCGTGTCTCCCCGTGTCCCCCAGTGTGCCCCAGTGTCTCCCTGTGTCTCCCCGTGTCTCCCAGTGTCTCCCAGTGTCTCCCAGTGTCTCCCCGTGTCTTCCCCTGTCTCCCTGTGTCCCCCAGTGTCTCCCTGTGTCTCCCCGTTTCTCCCCGTATCCCTCAGTGTCCCTCAGTGTCCCTCAGTGTCTCCCCGTGTCGCCAAGTGTCTCCCCGTGTCTCCCAGTGTCTCCCCGTGTCTCTCAGTCTCTCCCAGTGTCTCCCCGAGTCTCTCAGTGTCTCCCAGTGTCTCCCGTGTTTCCCAGTGTCTACCCGTGTCTCTCAGTCTCCCAGTGTCTCCCCGTGTCTCCCAGTGTCTCCCCGTGTCTCCCCGTGTCCCCCAGTGTCTCGCTGTGTCTCCCCGTGTCTCCCAGTCTATCCCCGTGTCTCCCCGTGTCTCCCCGTGTCTCCCAGTGTCTCCCAGTGTCTCCCCGTGTCTCCCAGTGTCTCCCTGAGTCTCCTCGTGTCTCCCAGTGTCTCCCCGTGTCTCCTAGTCTCTCCCAGTGTCTCCCAGTGTCTCCCCGTGTCTCCCTGCATCTCCGCGTGTCTCCCCGTGTCTCCCTGTGTCTCCCCGTGTCTCTCAGTGTCTCCCCGTGTCTCCCCGTGTCTCCCAGTGTCTCCCAGTGTCTCCCCGTGTCTCCCCGTGTCTCCCAGTGTATCCCTGTGTCTCCCCGTGTCTCCCAGTGTCTCCCCGTGTCTCCCCGTGTCCCCCAGTGTCTCCCTGTGTCTCCCCGTTTCTCCCCGTATCCCTCAGTGTCCCTCAGTGTCCCTCAGTGTCTCCCCGTGTCGCCAAGTGTCTCCCCGTGTCTCCCAGTGTCTACCCGTGTCTCTCAGTCTCTCCCAGTGTCTCCCCGTGTCTCCCAGTGTCTCCCCGTGTCTCCCAGTGTCTCACAGTGTCTCCCCGTGTCTCCCCGTGTCTCCCCGTGTCTCACAGTGTCTCCCTGTGTCTCCGAGTGTCTGCCCGTGTCTCCACGTGTCTCCCAGTGTCTCCCCGTGTCTCCCAGTCTCCCAGTGTCTCCCCTTGTCTCCCCGTGTCTCACAGTGTCTCCCCATGTCTCCCCGTATCTCCCAGTGTCTCCCTGTGTCTCCCAGTGTCTCCCCTTGTCTCCCCGTGTCTTACGGTGTCTCCCCGTGTCTCCCAGTCTCCCAGTGTCTCCCGTGTCTCCCCGTGTCTCCCAGTGTCTCCCCGTGTCTCCCAGTGTCTCCCCGTGTCTCCCAGTCTCCCAGTGTCTCCCCGTGTCTCCTCGTGTCTCCCTGAGTCTCACAGTGTCTCCCCATGTCTCCCCGTATCTCCCAGTGTCTCCCTGTGTCTCCCAGTGTCTCCCCTTGTCTCCCCGTGTCTTACGGTGTCTCCCCGTGTCTCCCAGTCTCCCAGTGTCTCCCGTGTCTCCCCGTGTCTCCCAGTGTCTCCCCGTGTCTCCCAGTGTCTCCCCGTGTCTCCCAGTCTCCCAGTGTCTCCCCGTGTCTCCTCGTGTCTCCCTGAGTCTCTCAGTGTCTCCCCGTGTCTCCCAGTGTCTCCCCGTGTCTCCCAGTCTCTCCCAGTGTCTCCCAGTGTCTCCCAGTGTCTCCCCGTGTCTCCCCATGTCTCTAAGTGTCTCTCAGTGTCTCCCCATGTCTCCCCGTGTCTCCCAGTGTCTCCCCGTGTCTCCCAGTCTCCCAGTGTCTCCCAGTGTCTCCCAGTGTCTCCCCGTGTCTCCCAGTGTCTCCCCGTGTCTCCCAGTGTCTCCCCGTGTCTCCCAGTGTCTCAGTGTCTCTCAGTGTCTCCCCGTGTCTCTCAGTGTCTCTCAGTGTCTCTCAGTGTCTCTCCGTGTCTCTCAGTCTCCCCGTGTCTCCCAGTCTCTCCCAGTCTCTCCCAGTGTCTCCTCGTGTCTCCCTGAGTCTCTCAGTGTCTCCCCGTGTCTCCCAGTGTCTCCCCGTGTATCCCAGTGTCTCCCCATGTCTCCCTGTGTCTCCCAGTGTCTCCCCTTGTTTCCCCGTCTCTCCCAGTGTCTCCCCGTGTCTCCCCATGTCTCCCATTGTCTCTCAGTCTCCCCGTGTCTCCCAGTGTCCCCGAGTGTCCCCCAGTGTCTCCCCGTGTCTCCCAGTGTCCCCCAGTTTCCCTCAGTGTCTCCCCATGTCTCCCAGTGTCTCCCATTGTCTCCCCGAGTCTCTCAGTGTCTCCCAGTGTCTCCCGTGTTTCCCAGTGTCTACCCGTGTCTCTCAGTCTCCCAGTGTCTCCCAGTGTCTCCCCGTGTCTCCCCGTGTCTCCCCGTGTCCCCCAGTATCTCCCTGTGTCTCCCCGTGTCTCCCAGTGTCTCCCAGTGTCTCCCCGTGTCTCCCAGTGTCTCAGTGTCTCTCAGCGTCTCCCCGTGTCTCTCAGTGTCTCTCAGTGTCTCTCAGTGTCTCTCAGTGTCTTCCCGCTACCAGTCTCTCCCCGTGTCTCCCAGTCTCTCCCAGTGTCTCCCAGTCTCTCCCAGTGTCTCCTCGTGTCTCCCTGAGTCTCTCAGTGTCTCCCCGTGTCTCCCAGTGTCTCCCCGTGTATCCCCATGTCTCCCCATGTCTCCCCATGTCTCCCTGTGTCTCCCAGTGTCTCCCCTTGTCTCCCCATCTCTCCCAGTGTCTCCCCGTGTCTCCCCGTGTCTCCCATTGTCTCTCAGTCTCCCGGTGTCTCCCCGTGTCTCCCAGTGTCCCCCAGTGTCCCCCAGTGTCTCCCCGTGTCTCCCAGTGTCCCCCAGTGTCCCTCAGTGTCTCCTCGTGTCTCCCTGAGTCTCTCAGTGTCTCCCCGTGTCTCCCAGTGTCTCCCCGTGTATCCCCGTGTCTCCCCATGTCTCCCCATGTCTCCCTGTGTCTCCCAGTGTCTCCCCTTGTCTCCCCATCTCTCCCAGTGTCTCCCCGTGTCTCCCCGTGTCTCCCATTGTCACTCAGTCTCCCGGTGTCTCCCCGTGTCTCCCAGTGTCCCCCAGTGTCCCCCAGTGTCTCCCCGTGTCTCCCAGTGTCCCCCAGTGTCCCTCAGTGTCTCCCCATGTCTCCCAGTGTCTCCCAGTGTCTCCCCGAGTCTCTCAGTGTCTCCCAGTGTCTCCCGTGTTTCCCAATGTCTACCCGTGTCTCTCAGTCTCCCAGTGTCTCCCCGTGTCTCCCAGTGTCTCCCCGTGTCTCCCCGTGTCCCCCAGTGTCTCGCAGTCTATCCCCGTGTCTCCCCGTGTCTCCCCGTGTCTCCCAGTGTCTCCCAATGTCTCCCCGTGTCTCCCAGTGTCTCCCTGAGTCTCCCCATGTCTCCCAGTGTCTCCCCGTGTCTCCCAGTCTCTCCCAGTGTCTCCCAGTGTCTCCCCGTGTCTCCCTGCATCTCCCCGTGTCTCCCCGTGTCTCCCTGTGTCTCCCCGTGTCTCTCAGTGTCTCCCCGTGTCTCCCCGTGTCCCCCAGTGTCTCCCCGTGTATCCCAGTGTCTCCCCATGTCTCCCTGTGTCTCCCAGTGTCTCCCCTTGTCTCCCCGTCTCTCCCAGTGTCTCCCCGTGTCTCCCCATGTCTCCCATTGTCTCTCAGTCTCCCCGTGTCTCCCAGTGTCCCCGAGTGTCCCCCAGTGTCTCCCCGTGTCTCCCAGTGTCCCCCAGTGTCCCTCAGTGTCTCCCCATGTCTCCCAGTGTCTCCCAGTGTCTCCCCGAGTCTCTCAGTGTCTCCCAGTGTCTCCCGTGTTTCCCAGTGTCTACCCGTGTCTCTCAGTCTCCCAGTGTCTCCCCGTGTCTCCCAGTGTCTCCCCGTGTCTCCCGGTGTCTCCCCGTGTCCCCCAGTGTCTCCCTGTGTCTCCCCGTGTCTCCCAGTGTCTCCCCGTGTCTCCCAGTGTCTCAGTGTCTCTCAGTGTCTCCCCGTGTCTCTCAGTGTCTCTCAGTGTCTCTCAGTGTCTCTCCGTGTCTCTCAGTCTCCCCGTGTCTCTCAGTGTCTCTCAGTGTCTTCCCGCTACCAGTCTCTCCCCGTGTCTCCCAGTCTCTCCCAGTGTCTCCCAGTCTCTCCCAGTGTCTCCTCGTGTCTCCCTGAGTCTCTCAGTGTCTCCCCGTGTCTCCCAGTGTCTCCCCGTGTATCCCCGTGTCTCCACATGTCTCCCCATGTCTCCCTGTGTCTCCCAGTGTCTCCCCTTGTCTCCCCGTCTCTCCCAGTGTCTCCCCGTGTCTCCCCGTGTCTCCCATTGTCTCTCAGTCTCCCGGTGTCTCCCCGTGTCTCCCAGTGTCCCCCAGTGTCCCCCAGTGTCTCCCCGTGTCTCCCAGTGTCCCCCAGTGTCCCTCAGTGTCTCCCCATGTCTCCCAGTGTCTCCCAGTGTCTCCCCGAGTCTCTCAGTGTCTCCCAGTGTCTCCCGTGTTTCCCAGTGTCTACCCGCGTCTCTCAGTCTCCCAGTGTCTCCCCGTGTCTCCCAGTGTCTCCCCGTGTCTCCCCGTGTCCCCCAGTGTCTCGCTGTGTCTCCCCGTGTCTCCCAGTCTATCCCCGTGTCTCCCCGTGTCTCCCCGTGTCTCCCAGTGTCTCCCAGTGTCTCCCCGTGTCTCCCAGTGTCTCCCTGAGTCTCCCCGTGTCTCCCAGTGTCTCCCCGTGTCTCCCAGTCTCTCCCAGTGTCTCCCAGTGTCTCCCCGTGTCTCCCTGCATCTCCCCGTGTCTCCCCGTGTCTCCCTGTGTCTCCCCGTGTCTCTCAGTGTCTCCCCGTGTCTCCCCGTGTCCCCCAGTGTCTCCCCGTGTCTCCCTGCATCTCCCCGTGTCTCCCCGTGTCTCCCTGTGTCTCCCCGTGTCTCTCAGTGTCTCCCCGTGTCTCCCCGTGTCCCCCAGTGTCTCCCTGTGTCTCCCCGTGTCTACCAGTGTCTCCCTGTGTCTCCCTGTGTCTCCCAGTGTCTCCCAGTGTCTCCCCGTGTCTTCCCGTGTCTCCCTGTGTCCCCCAGTGTCTCCCTGTGTCTCCCCGTTTCTCCCCATATCCCTCAGTGTCCCTCAGTGTCCCTCAGTGTCTCCCCGTGTCGCCAAGTGTCTCCCTGTGTCTCCCAGTGTCTCCCCGTGTCTCTCAGTCTCTCCCAGTGTCTCCCCGAGTCTCTCAGTGTCTCCCAGTGTCTCCCGTGTTTCCCAGTGTCTACCCGTGTTTCTCAGTCTCCCAGTGTCTCCCCGTGTCTCCCAGTGTCTCCCCGTGTCTCCCCGTGTCCCCCAGTGTCTCGCTGTGTCTCCCCGTGTCTCCCAGTCTATCCCCGTGTCTCCCCGTGTCTCCCCGTGTCTCCCAGTGTCTCCCAGTGTCTCCCTGTGTCTCCCAGTGTCTCCCAGTGTCTCCCTGAGTCTCCCCGTGTCTCCCAGTGTCTCCCCGTGTCTCCCAGTCTCTCCCAGTGTCTCCCAGTGTCTCCCCGTGTCTCCCTGCATCTCCCCGTGTCCCCCAGTGTCTCCCTGTGTCTCCCCGTGTCTCCCAGTGTCTCCCTGTGTCTCCCAGTGTCTCCCAGTGTCTCCCCGTGTCTCCCCGTGTCTCCCAGTGTATCCCTGTGTCTCCCCGTGTCTCCCAGTGTCTCCCCGTGTCTCCCTGTGTCCCCCAGTGTCTCCCTGTGTCTCCCCGTTTCTCCCCGTATCCCTCAGTGTCCCTCAGTGTCCCTCAGTGTCTCCCCGTGTCGCCAAGTGTCTCCCCGTGTCTCCCAGTGTCTCCCCGTGTCTCTCAGTCTCTCCCAGTGTCTCCCCGTGTCTCCCAGTGTCTTCCCGTGTCTTCCAGTGCCTCACAGTGTCTCACAGTGTCTCCCCGTGTCTCCCCGTGTCTCCCCGTGTCTCACAGTGTCTCCCTGTGTCTTCGAGTGTCTGCCCGTGTCTCCCCGTGTCTCCCAGTGTCTCCCCGTGTCTCCCAGTCTCCCAGTGTCTCCCCTTGTCTCCCCGTGTCTCACAGTGTCTCCCCATGTCTCCCCGTATCTCCCAGTGTCTCCCTGTGTCTCCCAGTGTCTCCCTTTGTCTCCCCGTGTCTTACGGTGTCTCCCCGTGTCTCCCAGTCTCCCAGTGTCTCCCGTGTCTCCCCGTGTCTCCCAGTGTCTCCCCGTGTCTCCCAGTGTCTCCCCGTGTCTCCCCGTGTCTCCCAGTCTCCCAGTGTCTCCCCGTGTCTCCTCGTGTCTCCCTCAGTCTCTCAGTGTCTCCCCGTGTCTCCCAGTGTCTCCCCGTGTCTCCCAGTCTCTCCCAGTGTCTCCCAGTGTCTCCCAGTGTCTCCCCGTGTCTCCCCGTGTCTCTAAGTGTCTCTCAGTGTCTCCCCGTGTCTCCCCGTGTCTCCCAGTGTCTCCCCGTGTCTCCCAGTCTCCCAGTGTCTCCCAGTGTCTCCCCGTGTCTCCCAGTGTCTCCCCGTGTCTCCCAGTGTCTCCCCGTGTCTCCCAGTGTCTCCCCGTGTCTCTCAGTGTCTCTCAGTGTCTCTCCGTGTCTCTCAGTCTCCCCGTGTCTCTCAGTGTCTCTCAGTGTCTTCCCCCTACCAGTCTCTCCCCGTGTCTCCCAGTCTCTCCCAGTGTCTCCCAGTCTCTCCCAGTGTCTCCTCGTGTCTCCCTGAGTCTCTCAGTGTCTCCCGTGTCTCCCAGTGTCTCCCCGTGTATCCCAGTGTCTCCCCATGTCTCCCTGTGTCTCCCAGTGTCTCCCTTTGTCTCCCCATCTCTCCCAGTGTCTCCCCGTGTATCCCCGTGTCTCCCATTGTCTCTCAGTCTCCCGGTGTCTCCTCGTGTCTCCCAGTGTCCCCGAGTGTCCCCCAGTGTCTCCCCGTGTCTCCCAGTGTCCCCCAGTGTCCCTCAGTGTCTCCCCATGTCTCCCAGTGTCTCCCAGTGTCTCCCCGAGTCTCTCAGTGTTTCCCAGTGTCTACCCGTGTCTCTCAGTCTCCCAGTGTCTCCCCGTGTCTCCCAGTGTCTCCCCGTGTCCCCCAGTGTCTCCCTGTGTCTCCCCGTGTCTCCCAGTGTCTCCCTGTGTCTCCCTGTGTCTCCCAATGTCTCCCAGTGTCTCCCAGTGTCTTCCCGTGTCTCCCAGTGTATCCCTGTGTCTCCCCGTGTCTCCCAGTGTCTCCCCGTGTCTCCCTGTGTCCCCCAGTGTCTCCCTGTGTCTCCCCGTTTCTCCCCGTATCCCTCAGTGTCCCTCAGTGTCTCCCCGTGTCGCCAAGTGTCTCCCCGTGTCTCCCAGTGTCTCCCCGTGTCTCTCAGTCTCTCCCAGTGTCTCCCCGTGTCTCCCAGTGTCTCCCCGTGTCTCCCAGTGTCTCCCCGTGTCTCCCAGTGTCTCACAGTGTCTCCCCGTGTCTCCCCGTGTCTCCCCGTGTCTCACAGTGTCTCCCTGTGTCTCCGAGTGTCTGCCCGTGTCTCCCCGTGTCTCCCAGTGTCTCCCCGTGTCTCCCAGTCTCCCAGTGTCTCCCCTTGTCTCCCCGTGTCTCACAGTGTCTCCCCATGTCTCCCCGTATCTCCCAGTGTCTCCCTGTGTCTCCCAGTGTCTCCCCTTGTCTCTCAGTGTCTCCCAGTGTCTCCCTGTCTCCCAGTGTCTCCCAGTGTCTCCCTGTCTCCCAGTGTCTCCCCGTGTCACCCCGTGTCTCTCAGTGTCACCTCGTGTCTCCCAGTGTCTCCCCGTGTCTCCCAGTGTCTCCTGTGTCTCCCAGTGTCTCCCAGTGTCTCCCCGTGTCTCCCAGTGTCTCCCCGTGTCTCCCAGTCTCTCCCAGTGTCTCCCAGTGTCTCCCAGTGTCTCCCAGTGTCTCCCCGTGTCTCTAAGTGTCTCTCAGTGTCTCCCCGTGTCTCCCCGTGTCTCCCAGTGTCTCCCCGTGTCTCCCAGTTTCCCAGTGTCTCCCAGTGTCTCCCCGTGTCTCCCAGTGTCTCCCCGTGTCTCCCAGTGTCTCCCCGTGTCTCCCAGTGTCTCAGTGTTTCTCAGTGTCTCCCCGTGTCTCTCAGTGTCTCTCAGTGTCTCTCAGTGTCTCTCCGTGTCTCTCAGTCTCCCCGTGTCTCTCAGTGTCTCTCAGTGTCTTCCCCCTACCAGTCTCTCCCCGTGTCTCCCAGTCTCTCCCAGTGTCTCCCAGTCTCTCCCAGTGTCTCCTCGTGTCTCCCTGAGTCTCTCAGTGTCTCCCCGTGTCTCCCAGTGTCTCCCCGTGTATCCCAGTGTCTCCCCATGTCTCTCAGTCTTCCAGTGTCTCCCCGTGTCTCCCCGTGTCCCCCAGTGTCTCCCTGCGTCTCCCCGTGTCTCCCAGTGTCTCCCTGTGTCTCCCTGTGTCTCCCTGTGTCTCCCTGTGTCTCCCAGTGTCTCCCAGTGTCTCCCCGTGTCTTCCCGTGTCTCCCAGTGTATCCCTGTGTCTCCCCGTGTCTCCCAGTGTCTCCCCGTGTCTCCCTGTGTCCCCCAGTGTCTCCCTGTGTCTCCCCGTTTCTCCCCGTATCCCTCATTGTCCCTCAGTGTCCCTCAGTGTCTCCCCGTGTCGCCAAGTGTCTCCCCGTGTCTCCCTGTGTCTCCCAGTGTCTCCCCTTGTCTCCCCATCTCTCCCAGTGTCTCCCCGTGTCTCCCCGTGTCTCCCATTGTCTCTCAGTCTCCCGGTGTCTCCTCGTGTCTCCCAGTGTCCCCGAGTGTCCCCCAGTGTCTCCCCGTGTCTCCCAGTGTCCCCCAGTGTCCCTCAGTGTCTCCCCATGTCTCCCAGTGTCTCCCAGTGTCTCCCCGAGTCTCTCAGTGTTTCCCAGTGTCTACCCGTGTCTCTCAGTCTCCCAGTGTCTCCCCGTGTCTCCCAGTGTCTCCCCGTGTCTCCCCGTGTCCCCCAGTGTCTCCCTGTGTCTCCCCGTGTCTCCCAGTGTCTCCCTGTGTCTCCCTGTGTCTCCCAATGTCTCCCAGTGTCTCCCCGTGTCTTCCCGTGTCTCCCAGTGTATCCCTGTGTCTCCCCGTGTCTCCCAGTGTCTCCCCGTGTCTCCCTGTGTCCCCCAGTGTCTCCCTGTGTCTCCCCGTTTCTCCCCGTATCCCTCAGTGTCCCTCAGTGTCTCCCCGTGTCGCCAAGTGTCTCCCCGTGTCTCCCAGTGTCTCCCCGTGTCTCTCAGTCTCTCCCAGTGTCTCCCCGTGTCTCCCAGTGTCTCCCCGTGTCTCCCAGTGTCTCCCCGTGTCTCCCAGTGTCTCACAGTGTCTCCCCGTGTCTCCCCGTGTCTCCCCGTGTCTCCCCGTGTCTCCCTGTGTCTCCGAGTGTCTGCCCGTGTCTCCCCGTGTCTCCCAGTGTCTCCCCGTGTCTCCCAGTCTCCCAGTGTCTCCCCTTGTCTCCCCGTGTCTCACAGTGTCTCCCCATGTCTCCCCGTATCTCCCAGTTTCTCCCTGTGTCTCCCAGTGTCTCCCAGTGTCTCCCCTTGTCTCTCAGTGTCTCCCAGTGTCTCCCTGTCTCCCAGTGTCTCCCAGTGTCTCCCTGTCTCCCAGTGTCTCCCCGTGTCACCCCGTGTCTCTCAGTGTCTCCTCGTGTCTCCCAGTGTCTCCCCGTGTCTCCCAGTGTCTCCTGTGTCTCCCAGTGTCTCCCAGTGTCTCCCCGTGTCTCCCAGTGTCTCCCCGTGTCTCCCAGTCTCTCCCAGTGTCTCCCAGTGTCTCCCAGTGTCTCCCCGTGTCTCTAAGTGTCTCTCAGTGTCTCCCCGTGTCTCCCCGTGTCTCCCAGTGTCTCCCCGTGTCTCCCAGTTTCCCAGTGTCTCCCAGTGTCTCCCCGTGTCTCCCAGTGTCTCCCCGTGTCTTCCAGTGTCTCCCCGTGTCTCCCAGTGTCTCAGTGTTTCTCAGTGTCTCCCCGTGTCTCTCAGTGTCTCTCAGTGTCTCTCAGTGTTTCTCCGTGTCTCTCAGTCTCCCCGTGTCTCTCAGTGTCTCTCAGTGTCTTCCCCCTACCAGTCTCTCCCCGTGTCTCCCAGTCTCTCACAGTGTCTCCCAGTGTCTCCCAGTGTCTCCCTGTGTCTCCCAGTGTCTCCCAGTGTCTCCCCTTGTCTCCCCATCTCTCCCAGTGTCTCCCCGTGTCTCCCCGTGTCTCCCATTGTCTCTCAGTCTCCCGGTGTCTCCCCGTGTCTCCCAGTGTCCCCGAGTGTCCTTCAGTGTCTCCCCGTGTCTCCCAGTGTCCCCCAGTGTCCCTCAGTGTCTCCCCATGTCTCCCAGTGTCTCCCAGTGTCTCCCCGAGTCTCTCAATGTCTCCCAGTGTCTCCCGTGTTTCCCAGTGTCTACCCGTGTCTCTCAGTCTTCCAGTGTCTCCCCGTGTCTCCCAGTGTCTCCCCGTGTCTCCCCTTGTCCCCCAGTGTCTCCCTGCGTCTCCCCGTGTCTCCCAGTGTCTCCCTGTGTCTCCCTGTGTCTCCCAGTGTCTCCCAGTGTCTCCCCGTGTCTCCCTGTGTCCCCCAGTGTCTCCCTGTGTCTCCCCGTTTCTCCCCGTATCCCTCAGTGTCCCTCAGTGTCCCTCAGTGTCTCCCCGTGTCGCCAAGTGTCTCCCCGTGTCTCCCAGTGTCTCCCCGTGTCTCTCAGTCTCTCCCAGTGTCTCCCCGTGTCTCCCAGTGTCTCCCCGTGTCTCCCAGTGTCTCACAGTGTCTCACAGTGTCTCCCCGTGTCTCCCCGTGTCTCACAGTGTCTCCCTGTGTCTCCGAGTGTCTGCCCGTGTCTCCCCGTGTCTCCCAGTGTCTCCCCGTGTCTCCCAGTCTCCCAGTGTCTCCCCTTGTCTCCCCGTGTCTTTCAGTGCCTCCCCATGTCTCCCCGTATCTCCCAGTGTCTCCCTGTGTCTCTCAGTGTCTCCCCTTGTCTCCCCGTGTCTTACGGTGTCTCCCCGTGTCTCCCAGTCTCCCAGTGTCTCCCGTGTCTCCCCGTGTCTCCCAGTGTCTCCCCGTGTCTCCCAGTGTCTCCCCGTGTCTCCCAGTCTCCCAGTGTCTCCCCGTATCTTCCAGTGTCTCCCCGTGTCTCCCAGTGTCTCCCAGTGTCTCAGTGTCTCCCAGTGTCTCCCAGTGTCTCCCCGTGTCTTCCAGTGTCTCCCAGTGTCTCCCAGTGTCTCCCCGTGTATCAGTGTTTCCCAGTCTCCCCGTGTCTCCCAGTCCCCCAGTGTCTCCCAGTGTCACCCCGTGTCTCCCAGTCTCCCAGTGTCTCCCGTGTCTCCCCGTGTCTCCCAGTGTCTCCCCGTGTCTCCCTGTGTCCCCCAGTGTCTCCCTGTGTCTCCCCGTTTCTCCCCGTATCCCTCAGTGTCCCTCAGTGTCCCTCAGTGTCTCCCCGTGTCGCCAAGTGTCTCCCCGTGTCTCCCAGTGTCTCCCCGTGTCTCTCAGTCTCTCCCAGTGTCTCCCCGTGTCTCCCAGTGTCTCCCCGTGTCTCCCAGTGTCTCACAGTGTCTCACAGTGTCTCACAGTGTCTCCCCGTGTCTCCCCGTGTCTCACAGTGTCTCCCTGTGTCTCCGAGTGTCTGCCCGTGTCTCCCCGTGTCTCCCAGTGTCTCCCCGTGTCTCCCAGTCTCCCAGTGTCTCCCCTTGTCTCCCCGTGTCTTACAGTGTCTCCCCATGTCTCCCCGTATCTCCCAGTGTCTCCCTGTGTCTCTCAGTGTCTCCCCTTGTCTCCCCGTGTCTTACGGTGTCTCCCCGTGTCTCCCAGTCTCCCAGTGTCTCCCGTGTCTCCCCGTGTCTCCTAGTGTCTCCCCGTGTCTCCCAGGGTCTCCCCGTGTCTCCCAGTCTCCCAGTGTCTCCCCGTGTCTCCCCGTATCTTCCAGTGTCTCCCCGTGTCTCCCAGTGTCTCCCAGTGTCTCAGTGTCTCCCAGTGTCTCCCAGTGTCTCCCCGTGTCTTCCAGTGTCTCCCAGTGTCTCCCAGTGTCTCCCCGTGTATCAGTGTTTCCCAGTCTCCCCGTGTCTCCCAGTCCCCCAGTGTCTCCCAGTGTCACCCCGTGTCTCCCAGTCTCCCAGTGTCTCCCGTGTCTCCCCGTGTCTCCCAGTGTCTCCCCGTGTCTCCCAGTGTCTCCCCGTGTCTCCCAGTCTCCCAGTGTCTCCCCGTGTCTCCCCGTATCTTCCAGTGTCTCCCCGTGTCTCCCAGTGTCTCCCAGTGTCTCAGTGTCTCCCAGTGTCTCCCAGTGTCTCCCAGTGTCTCCCCGTGTCTCCCTGTGTCCCCCAGTGTCTCCCTGTGTCTCCCCGTTTCTCCCCGTATCCCTCAGTGTCACTCAGTGTCCCTCAGTGTCTCCCCGGGTCGCCAAGTGTCTCCCCGTGTCTCCCAGTGTCTCCCCGTGTCTCTCAGTCTCTCCCAGTGTCTCCCCGTGTCTCCCCGTGTCTCCCCGTGTCTCCCAGTGTCTCACAGTGTCTCACAGTGTCTCACAGTGTCTCCCCGTGTCTCCCCGTGTCTCACAGTGTCTCCCTGTGTCTCCGAGTGTCTGCCCGTGTCTCCCCGTGTCTCCCAGTGTCTCCCCGTGTCTCCCAGTCTCCCAGTGTCTCCCCTTGTCTCCCCGTGTCTTACAGTGTCTCCCCATGTCTCCCCGTATCTCCCAGTGTCTCCCTGTGTCTCTCAGTGTCTCCCCTTGTCTCCCCGTGTCTTACGGTGTCTCCCCGTGTCTCCCAGTCTCCCAGTGTCTCCCGTGTCTCCCCGTGTCTCCCAGTGTCTCCCCGTGTCTCCCAGTGTCTCCCCGTGTCTCCCAGTCTCCCAGTGTCTCCCCGTGTCTCCCCGTATCTTCCAGTGTCTCCCCGTGTCTCCCAGTGTCTCCCAGTGTCTCAGTGTCTCCCAGTGTCTCCCAGTGTCTCCCCGTGTCTTCCAGTGTCTCCCAGTGTCTCCCAGTGTCTCCCCGTGTATCAGTGTTTCCCAGTCTCCCCGTGTCTCCCAGTCCCCCAGTGTCTCCCAGTGTCACCCCGTGTCTCCCAGTCTCCCAGTGTCTCCCAGTGTCTCCCAGTGTCTCCCCGTGAAGCCCAGTGTCTCCCAGTGTCCCCCAGTGTCTCCCAGTGTCTCCCGTGTCTCCCCGTGTCTCCCAGTGTCTCCCCGTGTCTCCCAGTGTCTCCCCGTGTCTCCCAGTGTCTCCCAGTGTCTCCCAGTGTCTCTCAGTGTCTCCCCGTGTCTCCCAGTCTCTCCCCCTGTCTCCCCGTGTCTCTCAGTGTCTCCTCGTGTCTCCCAGTGTCTCCCCGTGTCCCCCAGTGTCTCCTGTGTTTCCCAGTGTCTCCCAGTGTCTCCCTGTGTCTCCCTGTGTCTCCCCGTGTCTCCCAGTGTCTCCCCGTGTCTCCCAGTCTCTCCCAGTGTCTCCCATTGTATCCCTGTCTCCCAGTGTCTCCCCGTGTCTCCCCGTGTCTCTCAGTGTCTCCCAGTGTCTCCCTGTCTCCCAGTGTCTCTCAGTGTCTCCCTGTCTCCCAGTGTCTCCCCGTGTCACCCCGTGTCTCTCAGTGTCTCCTCGTGTCTCCCAGTGTCTCCCCGTGTCTCCCAGTGTCTCCTGTGTCTCCCAGTGTCTCCCAGTGTCTCCCCGTGTCTCCTAGTGTCTCCCCGTGTCTCCCAGTGTCTCCCAGTGTCTCCCAGTGTCTCCCCGTGTCTCCCCGTGTCTCTCAGTGTCTATAAGTGTCTCCCCATGTCTCCCCGTGTCTCCCAGTGTCTCCCCGTGTCTCCCAGTCTCCCAATGTCTCCCAGTGTCTCCCAGTGTCTCCCCGTGTCTCCTAGTGTCTCCCCGTGTCTCCCAGTGTCTCCCCGTGTCTCCCAGTGTATCAGTGTCTCTCAGTGTCTCCTCGTGTCTCCCAGTGTCTCCCCGTGTCTCCCAGTGTCTCCTGTGTCTCCCAGTGTCTCCCAGTGTCTCCCCGTGTCTCCTAGTGTCTCCCCGTGTCTCCCAGTGTCTCCCAGTGTCTCCCAGTGTCTCCCCGTGTCTCCCCGTGTCTCTCAGTGTCTCTCAGTGTCTCCCCGTGTCTCCCCGTGTCTCCCAGTGTCTCCCCGTGTCTCCCAGTCTCCCAATGTCTCCCAGTGTCTCCCAGTGTCTCCCCGTGTCTCCTAGTGTCTCCCCGTGTCTCCCAGTGTCTCCCCGTGTCTCCCAGTGTCTCAGTGTCTCTCAGTGTCTCCCCGTGTCTCTCAGTGTCTCTCAGTGTCTCTCAGTGTCTCTCAGTGTCTCTCAGTGTCTCTCCGTGTCTCTCCGTGTCTCTCAGTCTCCCCGTGTCTCTCAGTGTCTCTCAGTGTCTTCCCCCTACCAGTCTCTCCCCGTGTCTCCCAGTCTCTCCCAGTGTCTCCCAGTCTCTCCCAGTGTCTCCTCGTATCTCCCTGAGTCTCTCAGTGTCTCCCCGTGTCTCCCAGTGTCTCCCCGTGTATCCCCGTGTCTCCCCATGTCTCCCTGTGTCTCCCAGTGTCTCCCCTTGTCTCCCCGTCTCTCCCAGTGTCTCCCCGTGTCTCCCCGTGTCTCCCATTGTCTCTCAGTCTCCCGGTGTCTCCCCGTGTCTCCCAGTGTCCCCCAGTGTCCCCCAGTGTCTCCCCATGTCTCCCAGTGTCCCCCAGTGTCCCTCAGTGTCTCCCCATGTCTCCCAGTGTCTCCCAGTGTCTCCCCGAGTCTCTCAGTGTCTCCCAGTGTCTCCCGTGTTTTCCAGTGTCTACCCGTGTCTCTCAGTGTCTCCCCGTGTCTCCCCGTGTCCCCCAGTGTCTCGCCGAGTCTCTCAGTGTCTCCCAGTGTCTCCCGTGTTTCCCAGTGTCTCCCCGTGTCTCCCAGTGTCTCCCCGTGTCTCCCCGTGTCCCCCAGTGTCTCGCTGTGTCTCCCCGTGTCGCCCAGTCTATCCCCGTGTCTCCCCGTGTCTCCCCGTGTCTCCCAGTGTCTCCCAGTGTCTCCCCGTGTCTCCCAGTGTCTCCCCGTGTCTCCCAGTCTCCCATTGTCTCCCCGTGTCTCCTCGTGTCTCCCTGAGTCTCTCAGTGTCTCCCCGTGTCTCCCAGTGTCTCCCCGTGTCTCCCAGTCTCTCCCAGTGTCTCCCAGTGTCTCCCAGTGTCTCCCCATGTCTCCCCATGTCTCTAAGTGTCTCTCAGTGTCTCCCCATGTCTCCCCGTGTCTCCCAGTGTCTCCCCGTGTCTCCCAGTCTTCCAGTGTCTCCCAGTGTCTCCCAGTGTCTCCCCGTGTCTCCCAGTGTCTCCCCGTGTCTCCCAGTGTCTCCCCGTGTCTCCCCGTGTCTCCCAGTGTCTCAGTGTCTCTCAGTGTCTCCCCGTGTCTCTCAGTGTCTCTCAGTGTCTCTCAGTGTCTCTCCGTGTCTCTCAGTCTCCCCGTGTCTCTCAGTGTCTCTCAGTGTCTTCCCCCTACCAGTCTCTCCCCGTGTCTCCCAGTCTCTCCCAGTGTCTCCCAGTCTCTCCCAGTGTCTCCTCGTGTCTCCCTGAGTCTCTCAGTGTCTCCCCGTGTCTCCCAGTGTCTCCCCGTGTATCCCAGTGTCTCCCTGTGTCTCCTTGTGTCTCCCAGTGTCTCCCAGTGTCTCCCCGTGTCTCCCTGTGTCCCCCAGTGTCTCCCTGTGTCTCTCCGTTTCTCCCCGTATCCCTCAGTGTCCCTCAGTGTCCCTCAGTGTCTCCCCGTGTCGCCAAGTGTCTCCCCCTGTCTCCCAGTGTCTCCCCGTGTCTCTCAGTCTCTCCCAGTGTCTCCCCGTGTCTCCCAGTGTCTCCCCGTGTCTCCCAGTGTCTCACAGTGTCTCACAGTGTCTCACAGTGTCTCCCCGTGTCTCCCCGTGTCTCACAGTGTCTCCCTGTGTCTCCGAGTGTCTGCCCGTGTCTCCCCGTGTCTCCCAGTGTCTCCCCGTGTCTCCCAGTCT
This sequence comes from Petromyzon marinus, assembly GCF_048934315.1. NCBI lineage: Eukaryota > Metazoa > Chordata > Hyperoartia > Petromyzontiformes > Petromyzontidae > Petromyzon > Petromyzon marinus. Next base: position 97,426 of record NW_027422622.1, read on the forward strand.
CCCAGTGTCTCCCCTTGTCTCCCCGTGTCTTACAGTGTCTCCCCATGTCTCCCCGTATCTCCCAGTGTCTCCCTGTGTCTCTCAGTGTCTCCCCTTGTCTCCCCGTGTCTTACGGTGTCTCCCCGTGTCTCCCAGTCTCCCAGTGTCTCCCGTGTCTCCCCGTGTCTCCCAGTGTCTCCCCGTGTCTCCCAGTGTCTCCCCGTGTCTCCCAGTCTCCCAGTGTCTCCCCGTGTCTCCCCGTATCTTCCAGTGTCTCCCCGTGTCTCCCAGTGTCTCCTAGTGTCTCAGTGTCTCCCAGTGTCTCCCAGTGTCTCCCCGTGTCTTCCAGTGTCTCCCAGTGTCTCCCAGTGTCTCCCCGTGTATCAGTGTTTCCCAGTCTCCCCGTGTCTCCCAGTCCCCCAGTGTCTCCCAGTGTCACCCCGTGTCTCCCAGTCTCCCAGTGTCTCCCGTGTCTCCCCGTGTCTCCCAGTGTCTCCCCGTGTCTCCCAGTGTCTCCCCGTGTCTCCCAGTCTCCCAGTGTCTCCCCGTGTCTCCCCGTATCTTCCAGTGTCTCCCCGTGTCTCCCAGTGTCTCCCAGTGTCTCAGTGTCTCCCAGTGTCTCCCAGTGTCTCCCAGTGTCTCCCCGTGTCTCCCTGTGTCCCCCAGTGTCTCCCTGTGTCTCCCCGTTTCTCCCCGTATCCCTCAGTGTCCCTCAGTGTCCCTCAGTGTCTCCCCGTGTCGCCAAGTGTCTCCCCGTGTCTCCCAGTGTCTCCCCGTGTCTCTCAGTCTCTCCCAGTGTCTCCCCGTGTCTCCCAGTGTCTCCCCGTGTCTCCCAGTGTCTCACAGTGTCTCACAGTGTCTCACAGTGTCTCCCCGTGTCTCCCCGTGTCTCACAGTGTCTCCCTGTGTCTCCGAGTGTCTGCCCCTGTCTCCCCGTGTCTCCCAGTGTCTCCCCGTGTCTCCCAGTCTCCCAGTGTCTCCCCTTGTCTCCCCGTGTCTTACAGTGTCTCCCCATGTCTCCCCGTATCTCCCAGTGTCTCCCTGTGTCTCTCAGTGTCTCCCCTTGTCTCCCCGTGTCTTACGTTGTCTCCCCGTGTCTCCCAGTCTCCCAGTGTCTCCCGTGTCTCCCCGTGTCTCCCAGTGTCTCCCCGTGTCTCCCAGTGTCTCCCCGTGTCTCCCAGTCTCCCAGTGTCTCCCCGTGTCTCCCCGTATCTTCCAGTGTCTCCCCGTGTCTCCCAGTGTCTCCCAGTGTCTCAGTGTCTCCCAGTGTCTCCCAGTGTCTCCCCGTGTCTTCCAGTGTCTCCCAGTGTCTCCCAGTGTCTCCCCGTGTATCAGTGTTTCCCAGTCTCCCCGTGTCTCCCAGTCCCCCAGTGTCTCCCAGTGTCACCCCGTGTCTCCCAGTCTCCCAGTGTCTCCCAGTGTCTCCCAGTGTCTCCCCGTGAAGCCCAGTGTCTTCCAGTGTCCCCCAGTGTCTCCCAGTGTCTCCCGTGTCTCCCCGTGTCTCCCAGTGTCTCCCCGTGTCTCCCAGTGTCTCCCCGTGTCTCCCAGTGTCTCCCAGTGTCTCCCAGTGTCTCCCCGTGTCACCCCGTGTCTCTCAGTGTCTCCTCGTGTCTCCCAGTGTCTCCCCGTGTCTCCCAGTGTCTCCTGTGTCTCCCAGTGTCTCCCAGTGTCTCCCCGTGTCTCCTAGTGTCTCCCCGTGTCTCCCAGTGTCTCCCAGTGTCTCCCAGTGTCTCCCCGTGTCTCCCCATGTCTCTCAGTGTCTATAAGTGTCTCCCCATGTCTCCCCGTGTCTCCCAGTGTCTCCCCGTGTCTCCCAGTCTCCCAATGTCTCCCAGTGTCTCCCAGTGTCTCCCCGTGTCTCCTAGTGTCTCCCCGTGTCTCCCAGTGTCTCCCCGTGTCTCCCAGTGTCTCAGTGTCTCTCAGTGTCTCCTCGTGTCTCCCAGTGTCTCCCCGTGTCTCCCAGTGTCTCCTGTGTCTCCCAGTGTCTCCCATTGTCTCCCCGTGTCTCCTAGTGTCTCCCCGTGTCTCCCAGTGTCTCCCAGTGTCTCCCAGTGTCTCCCCGTGTCTCCCCGTGTCTCTCAGTGTCTCTCAGTGTCTCCCCGTGTCTCCCCGTGTCTCCCAGTGTCTCCCCGTGTCTCCCAGTCTCCCAATGTCTCCCAGTGTCTCCCAGTGTCTCCCCGTGTCTCCTAGTGTCTCCCCGTGTCTCCCAGTGTCTCCCCGTGTCTCCCAGTGTCTCAGTGTCTCTCAGTGTCTCCCCGTGTCTCTCAGTGTCTCTCAGTGTCTCTCAGTGTCTCTCCGTGTCTCTCCGTGTCTCTCAGTCTCCCCGTGTCTCTCAGTGTCTCTCAGTGTCTTCCCCCTACCAGTCTCTCCCCGTGTCTCCCAGTCTCTCCCAGTGTCTCCCAGTCTCTCCCAGTGTCTCCTCGTGTCTCCCTGAGTCTCTCAGTGTCTCCCCGTGTCTCCCAGTGTCTCCCCGTGTATCCCCGTGTCTCCCCATGTCTCCCTGTGTCTCCCAGTGTCTCCCCTTGTCTCCCCGTCTCTCCCAGTGTCTCCCCGTGTCTCCCCGTGTCTCCCATTGTCTCTCAGTCTCCCGGTGTCTCCCCGTGTCTCCCAGTGTCCCCCAGTGTCCCCCAGTGTCTCCCCGTGTCTCCCAGTGTCCCCCAGTGTCCCTCAGTGTCTCCCCATGTCTCCCAGTGTCTCCCAGTGTCTCCCCGAGTCTCTCAGTGTCTCCCAGTGTCTCCCGTGTTTTCCAGTGTCTACCCGTGTCTCTCAGTGTCTCCCCGTGTCTCCCCGTGTCCCCCAGTGTCTCGCCGAGTCTCTCAGTGTCTCCCAGTGTCTCCCGTGTTTCCCAGTGTCTCCCCGTGTCTCCCAGTGTCTCCCCGTGTCTCCCCGTGTCCCCCAGTGTCTCGCTGTGTCTCCCCGTGTCTCCCAGTCTATCCCCGTGTCTCCCCGTGTCTCCCCGTGTCTCCCAGTGTCTCCCAGTGTCTCCCCGTGTCTCCCAGTGTCTCCCCGTGTCTCCCAGTCTCCCATTGTCTCCCCGTGTCTCCTCGTGTCTCCCTGAGTCTCTCAGTGTCTCCTCGTGTCTCCCAGTGTCTCCCCGTGTCTCCCAGTCTCTCCCAGTGTCTCCCAGTGTCTCCCAGTGTCTCCCCATGTCTCCCCATGTCTCTAAGTGTCTCTCAGTGTCTCCCCATGTCTCCCCGTTTCTCCCAGTGTCTCCCCGTGTCTCCCAGTCTTCCAGTGTCTCCCAGTGTCTCCCAGTGTCTCACCGTGTCTCCCAGTGTCTCCCCGTGTCTCCCAGTGTCTCCCCGTGTCTCCCAGTGTCTCAGTGTCTCTCAGTGTCTCCCCGTGTCTCTCAGTGTCTCTCAGTGTCTCTCAGTGTCTCTCCGTGTCTCTCAGTCTCCCCGTGTCTCTCAGTGTCTCTCAGTGTCTTCCCCCTACCAGTCTCTCCCCGTGTCTCCCAGTCTCTCCCAGTGTCTCCCAGTCTCTCCCAGTGTCTCCTCGTGTCTCCCTGAGTCTCTCAGTGTCTCCCCGTGTCTCCCAGTGTCTCCCCGTGTATCCCAGTGTCTCCCTGTGTCTCCTTGTGTCTCCCAGTGTCTCCCAGTGTCTCCCCGTGTCTCCCTGTGTCCCCCAGTGTCTCCCTGTGTCTCCCCGTTTCTCCCCGTATCCCTCAGTGTCCCTCAGTGTCCCTCAGTGTCTCCCCGTGTCGCCAAGTGTCTCCCCGTGTCTCCCAGTGTCTCCCCGTGTCTCTCAGTCTCTCCCAGTGTCTCCCCGTGTCTCCCAGTGTCTCCCCGTGTCTCCCAGTGTCTCACAGTGTCTCACAGTGTCTCACAGTGTCTCCCCGTGTCTCCCCGTGTCTCACAGTGTCTCCCTGTGTCTCCGAGTGTCTGCCCGTGTCTCCCCGTGTCTCCCAGTGTCTCCCCGTGTCTCCCAGTCTCCCAGTGTCTCCCCTTGTCTCCCCGTGTCTTACAGTGTCTCCCCATGTCTCCCCGTATCTCCCAGTGTCTCCCTGTGTCTCTCAGTGTCTCCCCTTGTCTCCCCGTGTCTTACGGTGTCTCCCCGTGTCTCCCAGTCTCCCAGTGTCTCCCGTGTCTCCCCGTGTCTCCTAGTGTCTCCCCGTGTCTCCCAGGGTCTCCCCGTGTCTCCCAGTCTCCCAGTGTCTCCCCGTGTCTCCCCGTATCTTCCAGTGTCTCCCCGTGTCTCCCAGTGTCTCCCAGTGTCTCAGTGTCTCCCAGTGTCTCCCAGTGTCTCCCCGTGTCTTCCAGTGTCTCCCAGTGTCTCCCAGTGTCTCCCCGTGTATCAGTGTTTCCCAGTCTCCCCGTGTCTCCCAGTCCCCCAGTGTCTCCCAGTGTCACCCCGTGTCTCCCAGTCTCCCAGTGTCTCCCGTGTCTCCCCGTGTCTCCCAGTGTCTCCCCGTGTCTCCCAGTGTCTCCCCGTGTCTCCCAGTCTCCCAGTGTCTCCCCGTGTCTCCCCGTATCTTCCAGTGTCTCCCCGTGTCTCCCAGTGTCTCCCAGTGTCTCAGTGTCTCCCAGTGTCTCCCAGTGTCTCCCAGTGTCTCCCCGTGTCTCCCTGTGTCCCCCAGTGTCTCCCTGTGTCTCCCCGTTTCTCCCCGTATCCCTCAGTGTCCCTCAGTGTCCCTCAGTGTCTCCCCGTGTCGCCAAGTGTCTCCCCGTGTCTCCCAGTGTCTCCCCGTGTCTCTCAGTCTCTCCCAGTGTCTCCCCGTGTCTCCCAGTGTCTCCCCGTGTCTCCCAGTGTCTCACAGTGTCTCACAGTGTCTCACAGTGTCTCCCCGTGTCTCCCCGTGTCTCACAGTGTCTCCCTGTGTCTCCGAGTGTCTGCCCGTGTCTCCCCGTGTCTCCCAGTGTCTCCCCGTGTCTCCCAGTCTCCCAGTGTCTCCCCTTGTCTCCCCGTGTCTTACAGTGTCTCCCCATGTCTCCCCGTATCTCCCAGTGTCTCCCTGTGTCTCTCAGTGTCTCCCCTTGTCTCCCCGTGTCTTACGTTGTCTCCCCGTGCCTCCCAGTCTCCCAGTGTCTCCCGTGTCTCCCCGTGTCTCCCAGTGTCTCCCCGTGTCTCCCAGTGTCTCCCCGTGTCTCCCAGTCTCCCAGTGTCTCCCCGTGTCTCCCCGTATCTTCCAGTGTCTCCCCGTGTCTCCCAGTGTCTCCCAGTGTCTCAGTGTCTCCCAGTGTCTCCCAGTGTCTCCCCGTGTCTTCCAGTGTCTCCCAGTGTCTCCCAGTGTCTCCCCGTGTATCAGTGTTTCCCAGTCTCCCCGTGTCTCCCAGTCCCCCAGTGTCTCCCAGTGTCACCCCGTGTCTCCCAGTCTCCCAGTGTCTCCCAGTGTCTCCCAGTGTCTCCCCGTGAAGCCCAGTGTCTCCCAGTGTCCCCCAGTGTCTCCCAGTGTCTCCCGTGTCTCCCCGTGTCTCCCAGTGTCTCCCCGTGTCTCCCAGTGTCTCCCCGTGTCTCCCAGTGTCTCCCAGTGTCTCCCAGTGTCTCTCAGTGTCTCCCCGTGTCTCCCAGTCTCTCCCCCTGTCTCCCCGTGTCTCTCAGTGTCTCCTCGTGTCTCCCAGTGTCTCCCCGTGTCCCCCAGTGTCTCCTGTGTTTCCCAGTGTCTCCCAGTGTCTCCCTGTGTCTCCCCGTGTCTCCCCGTGTCTCCCAGTGTCTCCCCGTGTCTCCCAGTCTCTCCCAGTGTCTCCCATTGTATCCCTGTCTCCCAGTGTCTCCCCGTGTCTCCCCGTGTCTCTCAGTGTCTCCCAGTGTCTCCCTGTCTCCCAGTGTCTCCCAGTGTCTCCCAGTGTCTCCCTGTCTCCCAGTGTCTCCCCGTGTCACCCCGTGTCTCTCAGTGTCTCCTAGTGTCTCCCCGTGTCTCCCAGTGTCTCCCAGTGTCTCCCAGTGTCTCCCCGTGTCTCCCCGTGTCTCTCAGTGTCTCTCAGTGTCTATAAGTGTCTCCCCATGTCTCCCAGTGTCTCCCCGTGTCTCCCAGTCTCCCAATGTCTCCCAGTGTCTCCCAGTGTCTCCCCGTGTCTCCTAGTGTCTCCCCGTGTCTCCCAGTGTCTCCCCGTGTCTCCCAGTGTCTCAGTGTCTCTCAGTGTCTCCTCGTGTCTCCCAGTGTCTCCCCGTGTCTCCCAGTATCTCCTGTGTCTCCCAGTGTCTCCCAGTGTCTCCCCGTGTCTCCTAGTGTCTCCCCGTGTCTCCCAGTGTCTCCCAGTGTCTCCCAGTGTCTCCCCGTGTCTCCCCGTGTCTCTCAGTGTCTCTCAGTGTCTCCCGGTGTCTCCCCGTGTCTCCCAGTGTCTCCCCGTGTCTCCCAGTCTCCCAATGTCTCCCAGTGTCACCCAGTGTCTCCCCGTGTCTCCTAGTGTCTCCCCGTGTCTCCCAGTGTCTCCCCGTGTCTCCCAGTGTCTCAGTGTCTCTCAGTGTCTCCCCGTGTCTCTCAGTGTCTCTCAGTGTCTCTCAGTGTCTCTCCGTGTCTCTCCGTGTCTCTCAGTCTCCCCGTGTCTCTCAGTGTCTCTCAGTGTCTTCCCCCTACCAGTCTCTCCCCGTGTCTCCCAGTCTCTCCCAGTGTCTCCCAGTCACTCCCAGTGTCTCCTCGTGTCTCCCTGAGTCTCTCAGTGTCTCCCCGTGTCTCCCAGTGTCTCCCCGTGTATCCCCGTGTCTCCCCATGTCTCCCTGTGTCTCCCAGTGTCTCCCCTTGTCTCCCCGTCTCTCCCAGTGTCTCCCCGTGTCTCCCCATGTCTCCCATTGTCTCTCAGTCTCCCGGTGTCTCCCCGTGTCTCCCAGTGTCCCCCAGTGTCCCCCAGTGTCTCCCCGTGTCTCCCAGTGTCCCCCAGTGTCCCTCAGTGTCTCCCCATGTCTCCCAGTGTCTCCCAGTGTCTCCCCGAGTCTCTCAGTGTCTCCCAGTGTCTCCCGTGTTTTCCAGTGTCTACCCGTGTCTCTCAGTGTCTCCCCGTGTCTCCCCGTGTCCCCCAGTGTCTCGCCGAGTCTCTCAGTGTCTCCCAGTGTCTCCCGTGTTTCCCAGTGTCTCCCCGTGTCTCCCAGTGTCTCCCCGTGTCTCCCCGTGTCCCCCAGTGTCTCGCTGTGTCTCCCCGTGTCTCCCAGTCTATCCCCGTGTCTCCCCGTGTCTCCCCGTGTCTCCCAGTGTCTCCCAGTGTCTCCCCGTGTCTCCCAGTGTCTCCCCGTGTCTCCCAGTCTCCCATTGTCTCCCCGTGTCTCCTCGTGTCTCCCTGAGTCTCTCAGTGTCTCCCCGTGTCTCCCAGTGTCTCCCCGTGTCTCCCAGTCTCTCCCAGTGTCTCCCAGTGTCTCCCAGTGTCTCCCCATGTCTCCCCATGTCTCTAAGTGTCTCTCAGTGTCTCCCCATGTCTCCCCGTGTCTCCCAGTGTCTCCCCGTGTCTCCCAGTCTTCCAGTGTCTCCCAGTGTCTCCCAGTGTCTCCCCGTGTCTCCCAGTGTCTCCCCGTGTCTCCCAGTGTCTCCCCGTGTCTCCCAGTGTCTCAGTGTCTCTCAGTGTCTCCCCGTGTCTCTCAGTGTCTCTCAGTGTCTCTCAGTGTCTCTCCGTGTCTCTCAGTCTCCCCGTGTCTCTCAGTGTCTCTCAGTGTCTTCCCCCTACCAGTCTCTCCCCGTGTCTCCCAGTCTCTCCCAGTGTCTCCCAGTCTCTCCCAGTGTCTCCTCGTGTCTCCCTGAGTCTCTCAGTGTCTCCCCGTGTCTCCCAGTGTCTCCCCGTGTATCCCAGTGTCTCCCCATGTCTCCCTGTGTCTCCCAGTGTCTCCCCTTGTCTCCCCGTCTCTCCCAGTGTCTCCCCGTGTCTCCCCATGTCTCCCATTGTCTCTCAGTCTCCCCGTGTCTCCCAGTGTCCCCGAGTGTCCCCCAGTGTCTCCCCGTGTCTCCCAGTGTCCCCCAGTATCCCTCAGTGTCTCCCCATGTCTCCCAGTGTCTCCCAGTGTCTCCCCGAGTCTCTCAGTGTCTCCCAGTGTCTCCCGTGTTTCCCAGTGTCTACCCGTGTATCTCAGTCTCCCAGTGTCTCCCCGTGTCTCCCAGTGTCTCCCCGTGTCTCCCGGTGTCTCCCCGTGTCCCCCAGTGTCTCCCTGTGTCTCCCCGTGTCTCCCAGTGTCTCCCAGTGTCTCCCCGTGTCTCCCAGTGTCTCAGTGTCTCTCAGTGTCTCCCCGTGTCTCTCAGTGTCTCTCAGTGTCTTCCCCCTACCAGTCTCTCCCCGTGTCTCCCAGTCTCTAGCAGTGTCTCCCAGTCTCTCCCAGTGTCTCCTCGTGTCTCCCTGAGTCTCTCAGTGTCTCCCCGTGTCTCCCAGTGTCTCCCCGTGTATCCCCGTGTCTCCCCATGTCTCCCTGTGTCTCCCAGTGTCTCCCCTTGTCTCCCCGTCTCTCCCAGTGTCTCCCCGTGTCTCCCCGTGTCTCCCATTGTCTCTCAGTCTCCCGGTGTCTCCCCGTGTCTCCCAGTGTCCCCCAGTGTCCCCCAGTGTCTCCCCGTGTCTCCCAGTGTCCCCCAGTGTCCCTCAGTGTCTCCCCATGTCTCCCAGTGTCTCCCCGAGTCTCCCCGAGTCTCTCAGTGTCTCCCAGTGTCTCCCGTGTTTTCCAGTGTCTACCCGTGTCTCTCAGTGTCTCCCCGTGTCTCCCCGTGTCCCCCAGTGTCTCGCCGAGTCTCTCAGTGTCTCCCAGTGTCTCCCGTGTTTCCCAGTGTCTCCCCGTGTCTCCCAGTGTCTCCCCGTGTCTCCCCGTGTCCCCCAGTGTCTCGCTGTGTCTCCCCGTGTCTCCCAGTCTATCCCCGTGTCTCCCCGTGTCTCCCCGTGTCTCCCAGTGTCTCCCAGTGTCTCCCCGTGTCTCCCAGTGTCTCCCCGTGTCTCCCAGTCTCCCATTGTCTCCCCGTGTCTCCTCGTGTCTCCCTGAGTCTCTCAGTGTCTCCCCGTGTCTCCCAGTGTCTCCTCGTGTCTCCCAGTCTCTCCCAGTGTCTCCCAGTGTCTCCCAGTGTCTCCCCATGTCTCCCCATGTCTCTAAGTGTCTCTCAGTGTCTCCCCATGTCTCCCCGTGTCTCCCAGTGTCTCCCCGTGTCTCCCAGTCTTCCAGTGTCTCCCAGTGTCTCCCAGTGTCTCCCCGTGTCTCCCAGTGTCTCCCCGTGTCTCCCAGTGTCTCCCCGTGTCTCCCAGTGTCTCAGTGTCTCTCAGTGTCTCCCCGTGTCTCTCAGTGTCTCTCAGTGTCTCTCAGTGTCTCTCCGTGTCTCTCAGTCTCCCCGTGTCTCTCAGTGTCTCTCAGTGTCTTCCCCCTACCAGTCTCTCCCCGTGTCTCCCAGTCTCTCCCATTGTCTCCCAGTCTCTCCCAGTGTCTCCTCGTGTCTCCCTGAGTCTCTCAGTGTCTCCCCGTGTCTCCCAGTGTCTCCCCGTGTATCCCAGTGTCTCCCCATGTCTCCCTGTGTCTCCCAGTGTCTCCCCTTGTCTCCCCGTCTCTCCCAGTGTCTCCCCGTGTCTCCCCATGTCTCCCATTGTCTCTCAGTCTCCCCGTGTCTCCCAGTGTCCCCGAGTGTCCCCCAGTGTCTCCCCGTGTCTCCCAGTGTCCCCCAGTGTCCCTCAGTGTCTCCCCATGTCTCCCAGTGTCTCCCAGTGTCTCCCCGAGTCTCTCAGTGTCTCCCAGTGTCTCCCGTGTTTCCCAGTGTCTACCCGTGTCTCTCAGTCTCCCAGTGTCTCCCCGTGTCTCCCCGTGTCTCCTCGTGTCCCCCAGTGTCTCCCTGTGTCTCCCCGTGTCTCCCAGTGTCTCCCAGTGTCTCCCCGTGTCTCCCAGTGTCTCAGTGTCTCTCAGTGTCTCCCCGTGTCTCTCAGTGTCTCTCAGTGTCTCTCAGTGTCTCTCCGTGTCTCTCAGTCTCCCCGTGTCTCTCAGTGTCTCTCAGTGTCTTCCCGCTACCAGTCTCTCCCCGTGTCTCCCAGTCTCTCCCAGTGTCTCCCAGTCTCTCCCAGTGTCTCCTCGTGTCTCCCTGAGTCTCTCAGTGTCTCCCCGTGTCTCCCAGTGTCTCCCTGTGTTTCCCCGTGTCTCCCCATGTCTCCCCATGTCTCCCTGTGTCTCCCAGTATCTCCCCTTGTCTCCCCGTCTCTCCCAGTGTCTCCCCGTGTCTCCCCGTGTCTCCCATTGTCTCTCAGTCTCCCGGTGTCTCCCCGTGTCTCCCAGTGTCCCCCAGTGTCCCCCAGTGTCTCCCCGTGTCTCCCAGTGTCCCCCAGTGTCCCTCAGTGTCTCCCCATGTCTCCCAGTGTCTCCCAGTGTCTCCCCGAGTCTCTCAGTGTCTCCCAGTGTCTCCCGTGTTTCCCAGTGTCTACCCGTGTCTCTCAGTCTCCCAGTGTCTCCCCGTGTCTCCCCGTGTCTCCCCGTGTCTCCCCGTGTCCCCCAGTGTCTCGCTGTGTCTCCCCGTGTCTCCCAGTCTATCCCCGTGTCTCCCCGTGTCTCCCCGTGTCTCCCAGTGTCTCCCAGTGTCTCCCCGTGTCTCCCAGTGTCTCCCTGAGTCTCCCCGTGTCTCCCAGTGTCTCCCCGTGTCTCCCAGTCTCTCCCAGTGTCTCCCAGTGTCTCCCCGTGTCTCCCTGCATCTCCCCGTGTCTCCCCGTGTCTCCCTGTGTCTCCCCGTGTCTCTCAGTGTATCCCCGTGTCTCCCCGTGTCCCCCAGTGTCTCCCCGTGTATCCCAGTGTCTCCCCATGTCTCCCTGTGTCTCCCAGTGTCTCCCCTTGTCTCCCCGTCTCTCCCAGTGTCTCCCCGTGTCTCCCCATGTCTCCCATTGTCTCTCAGTCTCCCCGTGTCTCCCAGTGTCCCCGAGTGTCACCCAGTGTCTCCCCGTGTCTCCCAGTGTCCCCCAGTGTCCCTCAGTGTCTCCCCATGTCTCCCAGTGTCTCCCATTGTCTCCCCGAGTCTCTCAGTGTCTCCCAGTGTCTCCCGTGTTTCCCAGTGTCTCCCCGTGTCTCTCAGTCTCCCAGTGTCTCCCCGTGTCTCCCAGTGTCTCCCCGTGTCTCCCCGTGTCCCCCAGTGTCTCCCTGTGTCTCCCCGTGTCTCCCAGTGTCTCCCAGTGTCTCCCCGTGTCTCCCAGTGTCTCAGTGTCTCTCAGTGTCTCCCCGTGTCTCCCCGTGTCTCCCCGTGTCCCCCAGTGTCTCCCTGTGTCTCCCCGTGTCTCCCAGTGTCTCCCAGTGTCTCCCCGTGTCTCCCAGTGTCTCAGTGTCTCTCAGTGTCTCCCCGTGTCTCTCAGTGTCTCTCAGTGTCTCTCAGTGTCTCTCCGTGTCTCTCAGTCTCCCCGTGTCTCTCAGTGTCTCTCAGTGTCTTCCCGCTACCAGTCTCTCCCCGTGTCTCCCAGTCTCTCCCAGTGTCTCCCAGTCTCTCCCAGTGTCTCCTCGTTTCTCCCTGAGTCTCTCAGTGTCTCCCCGTGTCTCCCAGTGTCTCCCCGTGTATCCCCGTGTCTCCCCATGTCTCCCCATGTCTCCCTGTGTCTCCCAGTGTCTCCCCTTGTCTCCCCGTCTCTCCCAGTGTCTCCCCGTGTCTCCCAGTGTCTCCCCGTGTATCCCCGTGTCTCCCCATGTCTCCCCATGTCTCCCTGTGTCTCCCAGTGTCTCCCCTTGTCTCCCCGTCTCTCCCAGTGTCTCCCCGTGTCTCCCCGTGTCTCCCATTGTCTCTCAGTCTCCCGGTGTCTCCCCGTGTCTCCCAGTGTCCCCCAGTGTCCCCCAGTGTCCCCCAGTGTCTCCCCGTGTCTCCCAGTGTCCCCCAGTGTCCCTCAGTGTCTCCCCATGTCTCCCAGTGTCTCCCAGTGTCTCCCCGAGTCTCTCAGTGTCTCCCAGTGTCTCCCGTGTTTCCCAGTGTCTACCCGTGTCTCTCAGTCTCCCAGTGTCTCCCCGTGTCTCCCAGTGTCTCCCCGTGTCTCCCCGTGTCCCCCAGTGTCTCGCTGTGTCTCCCCGTGTCTCCCAGTCTATCCCCGTGTCTCCCCGTGTCTCCCCGTGTCTCCCAGTGTCTCCCAGTGTCTCCCCGTGTCTACCAGTGTCTCCCTGAGTCTCCCCGTGTCTCCCCGTGTCTCCCAGTCTCTCCCAGTGTCTCCCAGTGTCTCCCCGTGTCTCCCTGCATCTCCCCGTGTCTCCCCGTGTCTCCCCGTGTCCCCAGTGTCCCCCAGTGTCCCTCAGTGTCTCCCCATGTCTCCCAGTGTCTCCCAGTGTCTCCCCGAGTCTCTCAGTGTCTCCCAGTGTCTCCCGTGTTTCCCAGTGTCTACCCGTGTCTCTCAGTCTCCCAGTGTCTCCCCGTGTCTCCCAGTGTCTCCCCGTGTCTCCCCGTGTCCCCCAGTGTCTCGCTGTGTCTCCCCGTGTCTCCCAGTCTATCCCCGTGTCTCCCCGTGTCTCCCCGTGTCTCCCAGTGTCTCCCAGTGTCTCCCCGTGTCTACCAGTGTCTCCCTGAGTCTCCCCGTGTCTCCCCGTGTCTCCCAGTCTCTCCCAGTGTCTCCCAGTGTCTCCCCGTGTCTCCCTGCATCTCCCCGTGTCTCCCCGTGTCTCCCCGTGTCCCCAGTGTCTCCCCGTGTCTCCCTGCATCTCCCCGTGTCTCCCCGTGTCTCCCTGTGTCTCCCCGTGTCTCTCAGTGTCTCCCCGTGTCTCCCCGTGTCTCCCAGTGTCCCCCAGTGTCCCTCAGTGTCTCCCCATGTCTCCCAGTGTCTCCCAGTGTCTCCCCGAGTCTCTCAGTGTCCCCCAGTGTCTCCCCGTGTCTCCCAGTGTCCCCCAGTGTCCCTCAGTGTCTCCCCATGTCTCCCAGTGTCTCCCAGTGTCTCCCCGAGTCTCTCAGTGTCTCCCAGTGTCTCCCGTGTTTCCCAGTGTCTACCCGTGTCTCTCAGTCTCCCAGTGTCTCCCCGTGTCTCCCAGTGTCTCCCCGTGTCTCCCCGTGTCCCCCAGTGTCTCGCTGTGTCTCCCCGTGTCTCCCAGTCTATCCCCGTGTCTCCCCGTGTCTCCCCGTGTCTCCCAGTGTCTCCCAGTGTCTCCCCGTGTCTACCAGTGTCTCCCTGAGTCTCCCCGTGTCTCCCCGTGTCTCCCAGTCTCTCCCAGTGTCTCCCAGTGTCTCCCCGTGTCTCCCTGCATCTCCCCGTGTCTCCCCGTGTCTCCCCGTGTCCCCAGTGTCTCCCCGTGTCTCCCTGCATCTCCCCGTGTCTCCCCGTGTCTCCCTGTGTCTCCCCGTGTCTCTCAGTGTCTCCCCGTGTCTCCCCGTGTCCCCCAGTGTCTCCCTGTGTCTCCCAGTGTCTCCCAGTGTCTCCCCGTGTCTTCCCGTGTCTCCCTGTGTCCCCCAGTGTCTCCCTGTGTCTCCCCGTTTCTCCCCATATCCCTCAGTGTCCCTCAGTGTCCCTCAGTGTCTCCCCGTGTCGCCAAGTGTCTCCCCGTGTCTCCCAGTGTCTCCCCGTGTCTCTCAGTCTCTCCCAGTGTCTCCCCGAGTCTCTCAGTGTCTCCCAGTGTCTCCCGTGTTTCCCAGTGTCTACCCGTGTTTCTCAGTCTCCCAGTGTCTCCCCGTGTCTCCCAGTGTCTCCCCGTGTCTCCCCGTGTCCCCCAGTGTCTCGCTGTGTCTCCCCGTGTCTCCCAGTCTATCCCCGTGTCTCCCAGTGTCTCCCCGTGTCTCCCAGTGTCTCCCAGTGTCTCCCCGTGTCTCCCAGTGTCTCCCTGAGTCTCCCCGTGTCTCCCAGTGTCTCCCCGTGTCTCCCAGTCTCTCCCAGTGTCTCCCAGTGTCTCCCCGTGTCTCCCTGCATCTCCCCGTGTCCCCCAGTGTCTCCCTGTGTCTCCCCGTGTCTCCCAGTGTCTCCCTGTGTCTCCCAGTGTCTCCCCGTGTCTCCCCGTGTCTCCCAGTGTATCCCTGTGTCTCCCCGTGTCTCCCAGTGTCTCCCCGTGTCTCCCTGTGTCCCCCAGTGTCTCCCTGTGTCTCCCCGTTTCTCCCCGTATCCCTCAGTGTCCCTCAGTGTCCCTCAATGTCTCCCCGTGTCGCCAAGTGTCTCCCCGTGTCTCCCAGTGTCTCCCCGTGTCTCCCAGTGTCTCCCCGTGTCTCCCCGTGTCTCCCAGTGTCTCCCCGTGTCTTCCAGTGTCTCACAGTGTCTCACAGTGTCTCCCCGTGTCTCCCCGTGTCTCCCCGTGTCTCACAGTGTCTCACTGTGTCTCCGAGTGTCTGCCCGTGTCTCCCCGTGTCTCCCAGTGTCTCCCCGTGTCTCCCAGTCTCCCAGTGTCTCCCCTTGTCTCCCCGTGTCTCACAGTGTCTCCCCATGTCTCCCCGTATCTCCCAGTGTCTCCCTGTGTCTCCCAGTGTCTCCCTTTGTCTCCCCGTGTCTTACGGTGTCTCCCCGTGTCTCCCAGTCTCCCAGTGTCTCCCGTGTCTCCCCGTGTCTCCCAGTGTCTCCCCGTGTCTCCCAGTGTCTCCCCGTGTCTCCCAGTCTCCCAGTGTCTCCCCGTGTCTCCTCGTGTCTCCCTGAGTCTCTCAGTGTCTCCCCGTGTCTCCCAGTGTCTCCCCGTGTCTCCCAGTCTCTCCCAGTGTCTCCCAGTGTCTCCCAGTGTCTCCCCGTGTCTCCCCGTGTCTCTCAGTGTCTCTCAGTGTCTCCCCGTGTCTCCCCGTGTCTCCCAGTGTCTCACCGTGTCTCCCAGTCTCCCAGTGTCTCCCAGTGTCTCCCAGTGTCTCCCCGTGTCTCCCAGTGTCTCCCCGTGTCTCCCAGTGTCTCCCCGTGTCTCCCAGTGTCTCCCCGTGTCTCCCAGTGTCTCAGTGTCTCTCAGTGTCTCTCAGTGTCTCTCAGTGTCTCTCAGTGTCTCTCAGTCTCCCCGTGTCTCTCAGTGTCTCTCAGTGTCTTCCCCCTACCAGTCTCTCCCCGTGTCTCCCAGTCTCTCCCAGTGTCTCCCAGTCTCTCCCAGTGTCTCCTCGTGTCTTCCTGAGTCTCTCAGTGTCTCTCAGTGTCTTCCCGCTACCAGTCTCTCCCCGTGTCTCCCAGTCTCTCCCAGTGTCTCCCAGTCTCTCCCAGTGTCTCCTCGTTTCTCCCTGAGTCTCTCAGTGTCTCCCCGTGTCTCCCAGTGTCTCCCCGTGTATCCCCGTGTCTCCCCATGTCTCCCCATGTCTCCCTGTGTCTCCCAGTGTCTCCCCTTGTCTCCCCGTCTCTCCCAGTGTCTCCCCGTGTCTCCCAGTGTCTCCCCGTGTATCCCCGTGTCTCCCCATGTCTCCCCATGTCTCCCTGTGTCTCCCAGTGTCTCCCCTTGTCTCCCCGTCTCTCCCAGTGTCTCCCCGTGTCTCCCCGTGTCTCCCATTGTCTCTCAGTCTCCCGGTGTCTCCCCGTGTCTCCCAGTGTCCCCCAGTGTCCCCCAGTGTCCCCCAGTGTCTCCCCGTGTCTCCCAGTGTCCCCCAGTGTCCCTCAGTGTCTCCCCATGTCTCCCAGTGTCTCCCAGTGTCTCCCCGAGTCTCTCAGTGTCTCCCAGTGTCTCCCGTGTTTCCCAGTGTCTACCCGTGTCTCTCAGTCTCCCAGTGTCTCCCCGTGTCTCCCAGTGTCTCCCCGTGTCTCCCCGTGTCCCCCAGTGTCTCGCTGTGTCTCCCCGTGTCTCCCAGTCTATCCCCGTGTCTCCCCGTGTCTCCCCGTGTCTCCCAGTGTCTCCCAGTGTCTCCCCGTGTCTACCAGTGTCTCCCTGAGTCTCCCCGTGTCTCCCCGTGTCTCCCAGTCTCTCCCAGTGTCTCCCAGTGTCTCCCCGTGTCTCCCTGCATCTCCCCGTGTCTCCCCGTGTCTCCCCGTGTCCCCAGTGTCTCCCCGTGTCTCCCTGCATCTCCCCGTGTCTCCCCGTGTCTCCCTGTGTCTCCCCGTGTCTCTCAGTGTCTCCCCGTGTCTCCCCGTGTCCCCCAGTGTCTCCCTGTGTCTCCCCGTGTCTCCCAGTGTCTCCCTGTGTCTCCCAGTGTCTCCCAGTGTCTCCCCGTGTCTTCCCGTGTCTCCCTGTGTCCCCCAGTGTCTCCCTGTGTCTCCCCGTTTCTCCCCATATCCCTCAGTGTCCCTCAGTGTCCCTCAGTGTCTCCCCGTGTCGCCAAGTGTCTCCCCGTGTCTCCCAGTGTCTCCCCGTGTCTCTCAGTCTCTCCCAGTGTCTCCCCGAGTCTCTCAGTGTCTCCCAGTGTCTCCCGTGTTTCCCAGTGTCTACCCGTGTTTCTCAGTCTCCCAGTGTCTCCCCGTGTCTCCCAGTGTCTCCCCGTGTCTCCCCGTGTCCCCCAGTGTCTCGCTGTGTCTCCCCGTGTCTCCCAGTCTATCCCCGTGTCTCCCAGTGTCTCCCCGTGTCTCCCAGTGTCTCCCAGTGTCTCCCCGTGTCTCCCAGTGTCTCCCTGAGTCTCCCTGAGTCTCCCCGTGTCTCCCAGTGTCTCCCCGTGTCTCCCAGTCTCTCCCAGTGTCTCCCAGTGTCTCCCCGTGTCTCCCTGCATCTCCCCGTGTCCCCCAGTGTCTCCCTGTGTCTCCCCGTGTCTCCCAGTGTCTCCCTGTGTCTCCCAGTGTCTCCCCGTGTCTCCCCGTGTCTCCCAGTGTATCCCTGTGTCTCCCCGTGTCTCCCAGTGTCTCCCCGTGTCTCCCTGTGTCCCCCAGTGTCTCCCTGTGTCTCCCCGTTTCTCCCCGTATCCCTCAGTGTCCCTCAGTGTCCCTCAATGTCTCCCCGTGTCGCCAAGTGTCTCCCCGTGTCTCCCAGTGTCTCCCCGTGTCTCCCAGTGTCTCCCCGTGTCTCCCCGTGTCTCCCAGTGTCTCCCCGTGTCTTCCAGTGTCTCACAGTGTCTCACAGTGTCTCCCCGTGTCTCCCCGTGTCTCCCCGTGTCTCACAGTGTCTCCCTGTGTCTCCGAGTGTCTGCCCGTGTCTCCCCGTGTCTCCCCGTGTATCCCCGTGTCTCCCCATGTCTCCCCATGTCTCCCTGTGTCTCCCAGTGTCTCCCCTTGTCTCCCCGTCTCTCCCAGTGTCTCCCCGTGTCTCCCCGTGTCTCCCATTGTCTCTCAGTCTCCCGGTGTCTCCCCGTGTCTCCCAGTGTCCCCCAGTGTCCCCCAGTGTCCCCCAGTGTCTCCCCGTGTCTCCCAGTGTCCCCCAGTGTCCCTCAGTGTCTCCCCATGTCTCCCAGTGTCTCCCAGTGTCTCCCCGAGTCTCTCAGTGTCTCCCAGTGTCTCCCGTGTTTCCCAGTGTCTACCCGTGTCTCTCAGTCTCCCAGTGTCTCCCCGTGTCTCCCAGTGTCTCCCCGTGTCTCCCCGTGTCCCCCAGTGTCTCGCTGTGTCTCCCCGTGTCTCCCAGTCTATCCCCGTGTCTCCCCGTGTCTCCCCGTGTCTCCCAGTGTCTCCCAGTGTCTCCCCGTGTCTACCAGTGTCTCCCTGAGTCTCCCCGTGTCTCCCCGTGTCTCCCAGTCTCTCCCAGTGTCTCCCAGTGTCTCCCCGTGTCTCCCTGCATCTCCCCGTGTCTCCCCGTGTCTCCCCGTGTCCCCAGTGTCTCCCCGTGTCTCCCTGCATCTCCCCGTGTCTCCCCGTGTCTCCCTGTGTCTCCCCGTGTCTCTCAGTGTCTCCCCGTGTCTCCCCGTGTCCCCCAGTGTCTCCCTGTGTCTCCCCGTGTCTCCCAGTGTCTCCCTGTGTCTCCCAGTGTCTCCCAGTGTCTCCCCGTGTCTTCCCGTGTCTCCCTGTGTCCCCCAGTGTCTCCCTGTGTCTCCCCGTTTCTCCCCATATCCCTCAGTGTCCCTCAGTGTCCCTCAGTGTCTCCCCGTGTCGCCAAGTGTCTCCCCGTGTCTCCCAGTGTCTCCCCGTGTCTCTCAGTCTCTCCCAGTGTCTCCCCGAGTCTCTCAGTGTCTCCCAGTGTCTCCCGTGTTTCCCAGTGTCTACCCGTGTTTCTCAGTCTCCCAGTGTCTCCCCGTGTCTCCCAGTGTCTCCCCGTGTCTCCCCGTGTCCCCCAGTGTCTCGCTGTGTCTCCCCGTGTCTCCCAGTCTATCCCCGTGTCTCCCAGTGTCTCCCCGTGTCTCCCAGTGTCTCCCAGTGTCTCCCCGTGTCTCCCAGTGTCTCCCTGAGTCTCCCTGAGTCTCCCCGTGTCTCCCAGTGTCTCCCCGTGTCTCCCAGTCTCTCCCAGTGTCTCCCAGTGTCTCCCCGTGTCTCCCTGCATCTCCCCGTGTCCCCCAGTGTCTCCCTGTGTCTCCCCGTGTCTCCCAGTGTCTCCCTGTGTCTCCCAGTGTCTCCCCGTGTCTCCCCGTGTCTCCCAGTGTATCCCTGTGTCTCCCCGTGTCTCCCAGTGTCTCCCCGTGTCTCCCTGTGTCCCCCAGTGTCTCCCTGTGTCTCCCCGTTTCTCCCCGTATCCCTCAGTGTCCCTCAGTGTCCCTCAATGTCTCCCCGTGTCGCCAAGTGTCTCCCCGTGTCTCCCAGTGTCTCCCCGTGTCTCCCAGTGTCTCCCCGTGTCTCCCCGTGTCTCCCAGTGTCTCCCCGTGTCTTCCAGTGTCTCACAGTGTCTCACAGTGTCTCCCCGTGTCTCCCCGTGTCTCCCCGTGTCTCACAGTGTCTCCCTGTGTCTCCGAGTGTCTGCCCGTGTCTCCCCGTGTCTCCCAGTGTCTCCCCGTGTCTCCCAGTCTCCCAGTGTCTCCCCTTGTCTCCCCGTGTCTCACAGTGTCTCCCCATGTCTCCCCGTATCTCCCAGTGTCTCCCTGTGTCTCCCAGTGTCTCCCTTTGTCTCCCCGTGTCTTACGGTGTCTCCCCGTGTCTCCCAGTCTCCCAGTGTCTCCCGTGTCTCCCCGTGTCTCCCAGTGTCTCCCCGTGTCTCCCAGTGTCTCCCCGTGTCTCCCAGTCTCCCAGTGTCTCCCCGTGTCTCCTCGTGTCTCCCTGAGTCTCTCAGTGTCTCCCCGTGTCTCCCAGTGTCTCCCCGTGTCTCCCAGTCTCTCCCAGTGTCTCCCAGTGTCTCCCAGTGTCTCCCCGTGTCTCCCCGTGTCTCTCAGTGTCTCTCAGTGTCTCCCCGTGTCTCCCCGTGTCTCCCAGTCTCCCAGTGTCTCCCAGTGTCTCCCAGTGTCTCCCCGTGTCTCCCCGTGTCTCCCAGTGTCTCCCCGTGTCTCCCAGTGTCTCCCCGTGTCTCCCAGTGTCTCCCCGTGTCTCCCAGTGTCTCAGTGTCTCTCAGTGTCTCTCAGTGTCTCTCAGTGTCTCTCAGTCTCCCCGTGTCTCTCAGTGTCTCTCAGTGTCTTCCCCCTACCAGTCTCTCCCCGTGTCTCCCAGTCTCTCCCAGTGTCTCCCAGTCTCTCCCAGTGTCTCCTCGTGTCTTCCTGAGTCTCTCAGTGTCTCCCGTGTCTCCCAGTGTCTCCCCGTGTATCCCAGTGTCTCCCCATGTCTCCCTGTGTCTCCCAGTGTCTCCCCTTGTCTCCCCATCTCTCCCAGTGTCTCCCCGTGTCTCCCCGTGTCTCCCATTGTCTCTCAGTCTCCCGGTGTCTCCCCGTGTCTCCCAGTGTCCCCGAGTGTCCCCCAGTGTCTCCCCGTGTCTCCCAGTGTCCCCCAGTGTCCCTCAGTGTCTCCCCATGTCTCCCAGTGTCTCCCAGTATCTCCCCGAGTCTCTCAGTGTTTCCCAGTGTCTACCCGTGTCTCTCAGTCTCCCAGTGTCTCCCCGTGTCTCCCAGTGTCTCCCCGTGTCTCCCCGTGTCCCCCAGTGTCTCCCTGTGTCTCCCCGTGTCTCCCAGTGTCTCCCTGTGTCTCCCTGTGTCTCCCAGTGTCTCCCAGTGTCTCCCCGTGTCTTCCCGTGTCTCCCTGTGTCCCCCAGTGTCTCCCTGTGTCTCCCCGTTTCTCCCCATATCCCTCAGTGTCCCTCAGTGTCCCTCAGTGTCTCCCCGTGTCGCCAAGTGTCTCCCCGTGTCTCCCAGTGTCTCCCCGTGTCTCTCAGTCTCTCCCAGTGTCTCCCCGAGTCTCTCAGTGTCTCCCAGTGTCTCCCGTGTTTCCCAGTGTCTACCCGTGTTTCTCAGTCTCCCAGTGTCTCCCCGTGTCTCCCAGTGTCTCCCCGTGTCTCCCCGTGTCCCCCAGTGTCTCGCTGTGTCTCCCCGTGTCTCCCAGTCTATCCCCGTGTCTCCCAGTGTCTCCCCGTGTCTCCCAGTGTCTCCCAGTGTCTCCCCGTGTCTCCCAGTGTCTCCCTGAGTCTCCCCGTGTCTCCCAGTGTCTCCCCGTGTCTCCCAGTCTCTCCCAGTGTCTCCCAGTGTCTCACCGTGTCTCCCTGCATCTCCCCGTGTCCCCCAGTGTCTCCCTGTGTCTCCCCGTGTCTCCCAGTGTCTCCCTGTGTCTCCCAGTGTCTCCCAGTGTCTCCCCGTGTCTCCCCGTGTCTCCCAGTGTATCCCTGTGTCTCCCCGTGTCTCCCAGTGTCTCCCCGTGTCTCCCTGTGTCCCCCAGTGTCTCCCTGTGTCTCCCCGTTTCTCCCCGTATCCCTCAGTGTCCCTCAGTGTCCCTCAATGTCTCCCCGTGTCGCCAAGTGTCTCCCCGTGTCTCCCAGTGTCTCCCCGTGTCTCCCAGTGTCTCCCCGTGTCTCCCCGTGTCTCCCAGTGTCTCCCCGTGTCTTCCAGTGTCTCACAGTGTCTCACAGTGTCTCCCCGTGTCTCCCCGTGTCTCCCCGTGTCTCACAGTGTCTCCCTGTGTCTCCGAGTGTCTGCCCGTGTCTCCCCGTGTCTCCCAGTGTCTCCCCGTGTCTCCCAGTCTCCCAGTGTCTCCCCTTGTCTCCCCGTGTCTCACAGTGTCTCCCCATGTCTCCCCGTATCTCCCAGTGTCTCCCTGTGTCTCCCAGTGTCTCCCTTTGTCTCCCCGTGTCTTACGGTGTCTCCCCGTGTCTCCCAGTCTCCCAGTGTCTCCCGTGTCTCCCCGTGTCTCCCAGTGTCTCCCCGTGTCTCCCAGTGTCTCCCCGTGTCTCCCAGTCTCCCAGTGTCTCCCCGTGTCTCCTCGTGTCTCCCTGAGTCTCTCAGTGTCTCCCCGTGTCTCCCAGTGTCTCCCCGTGTCTCCCAGTCTCTCCCAGTGTCTCCCAGTGTCTCCCAGTGTCTCCCCGTGTCTCCCCGTGTCTCTCAGTGTCTCTCAGTGTCTCCCCGTGTCTCCCCGTGTCTCCCAGTGTCTCACCGTGTCTCCCAGTCTCCCAGTGTCTCCCAGTGTCTCCCAGTGTCTCCCCGTGTCTCCCAGTGTCTCCCCGTGTCTCCCAGTGTCTCCCCGTGTCTCCCAGTGTCTCCCCGTGTCTCCCAGTCTCTCAGTGTCTCTCAGTGTCTCTCAGTGTCTCTCAGTGTCTCTCAGTCTCCCCGTGTCTCTCAGTGTCTCTCAGTGTCTTCCCCCTACCAGTCTCTCCCCGTGTCTCCCAGTCTCTCCCAGTGTCTCCCAGTCTCTCCCAGTGTCTCCTCGTGTCTTCCTGAGTCTCTCAGTGTCTCCCGTGTCTCCCAGTGTCTCCCCGTGTATCCCAGTGTCTCCCCATGTCTCCCTGTGTCTCCCAGTGTCTCCCCTTGTCTCCCCATCTCTCCCAGTGTCTCCCCGTGTCTCCCCGTGTCTCCCATTGTCTCTCAGTCTCCCGGTGTCTCCCCGTGTCTCCCAGTGTCCCCGAGTGTCCCCCAGTGTCTCCCCGTGTCTCCCAGTGTCCCCCAGTGTCCCTCAGTGTCTCCCCATGTCTCCCAGTGTCTCCCAGTATCTCCCCGAGTCTCTCAGTGTTTCCCAGTGTCTACCCGTGTCTCTCAGTCTCCCAGTGTCTCCCCGTGTCTCCCAGTGTCTCCCCGTGTCTCCCCGTGTCCCCCAGTGTCTCCCTGTGTCTCCCCGTGTCTCCCAGTGTCTCCCTGTGTCTCCCTGTGTCTCCCAATGTCTCCCAGTGTCTCCCCGTGTCTTCCCGTGTCTCCCAGTGTATCCCTATGTCTCCCCGTGTCTCCCAGTGTCTCCCCGTGTCTCCCTGTGTCCGCCAGTGTCTCCCTGTGTCTCCCCGTTTCTCCCCGTATCCCTCAGTGTCCCTCAGTGTCTCCCCGTGTCGCCAAGTGTCTCCCCGTGTCTCCCAGTGTCTCCCCGTGTCTCTCAGTCTCTCCCAGTGTCTCCCCGTGTCTCCCAGTGTCTCCCCGTGTCTCCCAGTGTCTCCCCGTGTCTCCCAGTGTCTCACAGTGTCTCACAGTGTCTCCCCGTGTCTCCCCGTGTCTCCCCGTGTCTCACAGTGTCTCCCTGTGTCTCCGAGTGTCTGCCCGTGTCTCCCCGTGTCTCCCAGTGTCTCCCCGTGTCTCCCAGTCTCCCAGTGTCTCCCCTTGTCTCCCCGTGTCTCACAGTGTCTCCCCATGTCTCCCCGTATCTCCCAGTGTCTCCCTGTGTCTCCCAGTGTCTCCCCTTGTCTCTCAGTGTCTCCCAGTGTCTCCCTGTCTCCCAGTGTCTCCCAGTGTCTCTCTGTCTCCCAGTGTCTCCCCGTGTCACCCCGTGTCTCTCAGTGTCTCCTCGTGTCTCCCCGTGTCTCCCAGTGTCTCCTGTGTCTCCCAGTGTCTCCCAGTGTCTCCCCGTGTCTCCCAGTGTCTCCCCGTGTCTCCCAGTCTCTCCCAGTGTCTCCCAGTGTCTCCCAGTGTCTCCCAGTGTCTCCCCGTGTCTCCCCGTGTCTCTAAGTGTCTCTCAGTGTCTCCCCGTGTCTCCCCGTGTCTCCCAGTGTCTCCCCTTGTCTCCCAGTTTCCCAGTGTCTCCCAGTGTCTCCCAGTTTCTCCCCGTGTCTCCCAGTGTCTCCCCGTGTCTCCCAGTGTCTCCCCGTGTCTCCCAGTGTCTCAGTGTTTCTCAGTGTCTCCCCGTGTCTCTCAGTGTCTCTCAGTGTCTCTCAGTGTCTCTCCGTGTCTCTCAGTCTCCCCGTGTCTCTCAGTGTCTCTCAGTGTCTTCCCCCTACCAGTCTCTCCCCGTGTCTCCCAGTCTCTCCCAGTGTCTCCCAGTCTCTCCCAGTGTCTCCTCGTGTCTCCCTGAGTCTCTCAGTGTCTCCCCGTGTCTCCCAGTGTCTCCCCTTGTATCCCAGTGTCTCCCCATGTCTCCCTGTGTCTCCCAGTGTCTCCCCTTGTCTCCCCGTCTCTCCCAGTGTCTCCCCGTGTCTCCCCGTGTCTCCCATTGTCTCTCAGTCTCCCGGTGTCTCCCCGTGTCTCCCAGTGTCCCCGAGTGTCCCTCAGTGTCTCCCCGTGTCTCCCAGTGTCCCCCAGTGTCCCTCAGTGTCTCCCCATGTCTCCCAGTGTCTCCCAGTGTCTCCCCGAGTCTCTCAATGTCTCCCAGTGTCTCCCGTGTTTCCCAGTGTCTACCCGTGTCTCTCAGTCTTCCAGTGTCTCCCCGTGTCTCCCAGTGTCTCCCCGTGTCTCCCCGTGTCCCCCAGTGTCTCCCTGCGTCTCCCCGTGTCTCCCAGTGTCTCCCTGTGTCTCCCAGTGTCTCCCAGTGTCTCCCCGTGTCTTCCCGTGTCTCCCAGTGTATCCCTGTGTCTCCCCGTGTCTCCCAGTGTCTCCCCGTGTCTCCCTGTGTCCCCCAGTGTCTCCCTGTGTCTCCCCGTTTCTCCCCGTATCCCTCAGTGTCCCTCAGTGTCCCTCAGTGTCTCCCCGTGTCGCCAAGTGTCTCCCCGTGTCTCCCAGTGTCTCCCCGTGTCTCTCAGTCTCTCCCAGTGTCTCCCCGTGTCTCCCAGTGTCTCCCCGTGTCTCCCAGTGTCTCACAGTGTCTCACAGTGTCTCACAGTGTCTCCCCGTGTCTCCCCGTGTCTCACAGTGTCTCCCTGTGTCTCCGAGTGTCTGCCCGTGTCTCCCCGTGTCTCCCAGTGTCTCCCCGTGTCTCCCAGTCTCCCAGTGTCTCCCCTTGTCTCCCCGTGTCTCACAGTCTCTCCCCATGTCTCCCCGTATCTCCCAGTGTCTCCCTGTGTCTCTCAGTGTCTCCCCTTGTCTCCCCGTGTCTTACGGTGTCTCCCCGTGTCTCCCAGTCTCCCAGTGTCTCCCGTGTCTCCCCGTGTCTCCCATTGTCTCCCCGTGTCTCCCAGTGTCTCCCCGTGTCTCCCAGTCTCCCAGTGTCTCCCCGTGTCTCCCCGTATCTTCCAGTGTCTCCCCGTGTCTCCCAGTGTCTCCCAGTGTCTCAGTGTCTCCCAGTGTCTCCCAGTGTCTCCCCGTGTCTCCCAGTGTCTCCCAGTGTCTCCCAGTGTCTCCCCGTGTATCAGTGTTTCCCAGTCTCCCCGTGTCTCCCAGTCTCCCAGTGTCACCCCGTGTCTCCCAGTGTCTCCCAGTGTCTCCCAGTGTCTCCCCGTGAAGCCCAGTGTCTCCCAGTGTCCCCCAGTGTCTCCCAGTGTCTCCCGTGTCTCCCCGTGTCTCCCAGTGTCTCCCCGTGTCTCCCAGTGTCTCCCCGTGTCTCCCAGTGTCTCTCAGTGTCTCCCCGTGTCTCCCAGTCTCTCCCCCTGTCTCCCCGTGTCTCTCAGTGTCTCCTCGTGTCTCCCAGTGTCTCCCCGTGTCCCCCAGTGTCTCCTGTGTCTCCCAGTGTCTCCCAGTGTCTCCCTGTGTCTCCCTGTGTCTCCCCGTGTCTCCCCGTGTCTCCCAGTGTCTCCCCGTGTCTCCCAGTCTCTCCCAGTGTCTCCCATTGTATCCATGTCTCCCAGTGTCTCCCCGTGTCTCCCCGTGTCTCTCAGTGTCTCCCAGTGTCTCCCTGTCTCCCAGTGTCTCCCAGTGTCTCCCTGTCTCCCAGTGTCTCCCCGTGTCACCCCGTGTCTCTCAGTGTCTCCTCGTGTCTCCCAGTGTCTCCCCGTGTCTCCCAGTGTCTCCTGTGTCTCCCAGTGTCTCCCAGTGTCTCCCCGTGTCTCCTAGTGTCTCCCCGTGTCTCCCAGTGTCTCCCAGTGTCTCCCAGTGTCTCCCCGTGTCTCCCCGTGTCTCTCAGTGTCTCTCAGTGTCTCCCCGTGTCTCCCCGTGTCTCCCAGTGTCTCCCCGTGTTTCCCAGTCTCCCAATGTCTCCCAGTGTCTCCCAGTGTCTCCCCGTGTCTCCTAGTGTCTCCCCGTGTCTCCCAGTGTCTCCCCGTGTCTCCCAGTGTCTCAGTGTCTCTCAGTGTCTCCCCGTGTCTCTCAGTGTCTCTCAGTGTCTCTCAGTGTCTCTCCGTGTCTCTCAGTCTCCCCGTGTCTCTCAGTGTCTCTCAGTGTCTTCCCCCTACCAGTCTCTCCCCGTGTCTCCCAGTCTCTCCCAGTCTCTCCCAGTGTCTCCCAGTCTCTCCCAGTGTCTCCTCGTGTCTCCCTGAGTCTCTCAGTGTCTCCCCGTGTCTCCCAGTGTCTCCCCGTGTTTCCCCGTGTCTCCCCATGTCTCCCTGTGTCTCCCAGTGTCTCCCCTTGTCTCCCCGTCTCTCCCAGTGTCTCCCCGTGTCTCCCCGTGTCTCCCATTGTCTCTCAGTCTCCCGGTGTCTCCCCGTGTCTCCCAGTGTCCCCCAGTGTCCCCCAGTGTCTCCCCGTGTCTCCCAGTGTCCCCCAGTGTCCCTCAGTGTCTCCCCATGTCTCCCCGTGTCTCCCAGTGTCTCCCCGAGTCTCTCAGTGTCTCCCAGTGTCTCCCGTGTTTCCCAGTGTCTACCCGTGTCTCTCAGTGTCTCCCCGTGTCTCCCCATGTCCCCCAGTGTCTCGCCGAGTCTCTCAGTGTCTCCCAGTGTCTCCCGTGTTTCCCAGTGTCTCCCCGTGTCTCCCAGTGTCTCCCCGTGTCTCCCCGTGTCCCCCAGTGTCTCGCTGTGTCTCCCCGTGTCTCCCAGTCTATCCCCGTGTCTCCCCGTGTCTCCCCGTGTCTCCCAGTGTCTCCCAGTGTCTCCCCGTGTCTCCCATTGTCTCCCTGAGTCTCCCCGTGTCTCCCAGTGTCTCCCCGTGTCTCCCAGTCTCTCCCAGTGTCTCCCAGTGTCTCCCCTTGTCTCCCTGCATCTCCCCGTGTCTCCCCATGTCTCCCTGTGTCTCCCCGTGTCTCTCAGTGTCTCCCCGTGTCTCCCCGTGTCCCCCAGTGTCTCCCTGTGTCTCTCCGTGTCTCCCGTGTCTCCCTGTGTCTCCCTGTGTCTCCCAGTGTCTCCCAGTGTCTCCCCGTGTCTTCCCGTGTCTCCCTGTGTCCCCCAGTGTCTCCCTGTGTCTCCCCATTTCTCCCCGTATCCCTCAGTGTCCCTCAGTGTCCCTCAGTGTCTCCCCGTGTCGCCAAGTGTCTCCCCGTGTCTCCCAGTGTATCCCCGTGTCTCTCAGTCTCTCCCAGTGTCTCCCCGAGTCTCTCAGTGTCTCCCAGTGTCTCCCGTGTTTCCCAGTGTCTACCCGTGTCTCTCAGTCTCCCAGTGTCTCCCCGTGTCTCCCAGTGTCTCCCCGTGTCTCCCCGTGTCCCCAAGTGTCTCGCTGTGTCTCCCCGTGTCTCCCAGTCTATCCACCTGTCTCCCCGTGTCTCCCTGTGTCTCCCAGTGTCTCTCAGTGTCTCCCCGTGTCTCCCAGTGTCTCCCTGAGTCTCCCCGTGTCTCCCAGTGTCTCCCCGTGTCTCCCAGTCTCTCCCAGTGTCTCCCAGTGTCTCCCCGTGTCTCCCTGCATCTCCCCGTGTCTCCCCGTGTCTCCCTGTGTCTCCCCGTGTCTCTCAGTGTCTCCCCGTGTCTCCCCGTGTCCACCAGTGTCTCCCTGTGTCTCCCCGTGTCTCCCAGTGTCTCCCTGTGTCTCCCTGTGTCTCCCAGTGTCTCCCAGTGTCTCCCCGTGTCTCCCCGTGTCTCCCAGTGTATCCCTGTGTCTCCCCGTGTCTCCCAGTGTCTCCCCGTGTCTCCCTGTGTCCCCCAGTGTCTCCCTGTGTCTCCCCGTTTCTCCCCGTATCCCTCAGTGTCCCTCAGTGTCCCTCAGTGTCTCCCCGTGTCTCCCAGTGTCTCCCCGTGTCTCTCAGTCTCTCCCAGTGTCTCCCCGTGTCTCCCAGTGTCTCCCCGTGTCTCCCAGTGTCTCCCCGTGTCTCCCCGTGTCTCCCCGTGTCTCACAGTGTCTCCCTGTGTCTCCGAGTGTCTGCCCGTGTCTCCCCGTGTCTCCCAGTGTCTCCCCGTGTCTCCCAGTCTCCCAGTGTCTCCCCTTGTCTCCCCGTGTCTCACAGTGTCTCCCCATGTCTCCCCGTATCTCCCAGTGTCTCCCTGTGTCTCCCAGTGTCTCCCCTTGTCTCCCCGTGTCTTACGGTGTCTCCCCGTGTCTCCCAGTCTCCCAGTGTCTCCCGTGTCTCCCCGTGTCTCCCAGTGTCTCCCCGTGTCTCCCAGTGTCTCCCCGTGTCTCCCAGTCTCCCAGTGTCTCCCCGTGTCTCCCCGTATCTCCCAGTGTCTCCCAGTGTCTCCCCGTGTCTCCCAGTGTCTCCCAGTGTCTCCCAGTGTCTCCCAGTGTCTACCCGTGTATCAGTGTTTCCCAGTCTCCCAGTGTCTCCCACTGTCTCGCCGTGTCTCCCCGTGTCTCCCAGTGTCTCCCGTGTCTCCCAGTATCTCTCAGTGTCTCTCCCCATGTCTCCCAGTGTCTCCGCGTGTCTCCCCGTATCTCCCCGTGTCTGCCAGTGTCTCCCCGTATCTCCCAGTCTCCCAGTGTCTCCCAGTGTCTCCCAGTGTCTCCCCGTGTCTCCCCGTGTCTCCCAGTGTCTCCCCGTAACTCTCAGTGTCTCCCCGTGTCTCTCAGTGTCTCCCCGTGTCTCCCAGTGTCTCCCCGTGTCTCCCAGTGTCTCCCAGTGTCTTCCTGTGTCTCCCAGTCTCTCCCAGTGTCTCCCAGTCTCCTAGTGTCTCCCAGTGTCTCCCCGTGTCTACTGTGTCTCTCTCAGTGTCTCTCCCCATGTCTCCCAGTGTCTCCCCGTGTCTCCCGTGTCTCTCTCAGTGTCTCTTCCCATGTCTCCCCGTGTCTCCCCGTGTCCCCCAGTGTCCCCCCTCCCGGCCGTCTTTGTCTCCCCACCACTGGAGCTGCTGCACCGAGGCTTGCAGGCGCTCGTTGTGCCGTGTGAGCGCCGACAATCTGCGGCACTCCGTGTCGCTCTTGTGGGCCAAGGCCACCAGCTCTCTCCTGGTACACAACAACAACAACCACAGTCAACAACAAGAACAACAACAATCACAGTCAACAACAACAGACAACCACAGTCAACAACAACAACCAGAGTCAACAACAACAACATCCAGAGTCAACAACAACAACAACAACCAGTCAACAACAACAACAACCAGAGTCAACAACAACAACAACAACCACAGTCAACATCAACAACAACAAAAACCACAGTCAACAACAACAACAACAACAACAACCAGACTCAACAACAACAACCACAGTCAACAACAACAACAACAACAACCACAGTCAACAACAACAACAACCACAGTCAACAACAACAACAACAGTCAACAACAACAACAACAACCACAGTCAACAACAACAACCAGAGTCAACAACAACAGCAACCACAGTCAACAACAACAACAACCACAGTCAACAACAACAACAACAACCACAGTCAACAACAACAACAACAACCACAGTCAACAACAACAACCAGAGTCAACAACAACAACAACAACAACAACCACAGTCAACAACAACAACAACAACCAGAGTCAACAACAACAACAACCACAGTCAACAACAACAACCACAATTAACAACAACAACAACAACCACAGTCAACAACAACCAGTCAACATCAACAACAACAACCACAGTCAACAACAACAACAACCACAGTCAACAACAACAACAACCACAGTCAACAACAACGACAACAACAACGACAACAACCACAGTCAACAACAACAACAGTCAACAACAACAACAACCACAGTCAACAACAACAACAACAACAACCAGAGTTAACAACAACAACAACCACAGTCAACAACAACAACAACCACAACAACAACAACCAGTCAACAACAACAACAACCACAGTCAACAACAACAACAACAACAACCACAGTCAACAACAACAACAACAACAACAACCACAGTCAACAACAACAACAACCACAGTCAACAACAACAACCAGAGTCAACAACAACAACAACCACAGTCAACAACAACAACAGTCAACAACAACAACAACCACAGTCAACAACAACAACAACAACAACCACAGTCAACAACAACAACAACAACAACAACCACAGTCAACAACAACAACAACAACAACCACAGTCAACAACAACAACAACAACAACCACAGTCAACAACAACCACAGTCAACAACAATAACAACAACAACAGTCAACAACAACCACAGTCAACAACAACAACAGTCAACAACAACAACCACAGTCAACAACAACAACCACAACAACAACCAGAGTCAACAACAACAACAACAACAACAACCACAGTCAACATCAACAACAACAACCACAGTCAACAACAACAACAACAACCACAGTCAACATCAACAGCAACAACCACAGTCAACAACAACAACCACAGTCAACATCAACAACAACAACCAGAGTCAACAACAACAACAACCACAGTCAACATCAACAACAACAACCACAGTCAACAACAACAACCACAAACAACAACAACAACAACCAGAGTCAACAACAACAACCACAGTCAACATCAACAACAACAAAAACCACAGTCAACAACAACAAAAACCACAGTCAACAACAACAACAACAACAATCACAGTCAACAACAACAACAACCACAGTCAACAACAACAACAACAACCACAGTCAACAACAACCACAGTCAACAACAACAACAGTCAACAACAACAACCACAGTCAACAACAACAACAACAACCAGAGTCAACATCAACAACAACAACCACAGTCAACAACAACAACAACCACAGTCAACAACAACAACAACAACCACAGTCAACAACAACAACAACCACAGTCAACAACAACAACCACAGTCAACATCAACAACAACAACCAGAGTCAACAACAACAACAACAACCACAGTCAACAACAACAACCACAGTCAACAACAACAACAACCACAGTCAACAACAACAACCACAGTCAACATCAACAACAACAACAGTCAACAACAACAACAACCAGAGTCAACAACAACAACAACAACCAGAGTCAACAACAACAACCACAGTCAACAACAACAACCACAATCAACAACAACAACCACAGTCAACAACAACAACAATAACACAGTCAACAACAACCAGTCAACAACAGCCAATCAACAACGCGTTGTGGTTGTTGTTGTTGACTGTTGTTGTTGTTGACTGTTGTTGTTGACTGTTGTTGTTGTTGACTGTTGTTGTTGTTGACTGTTGTTGACTGTTGTTGTTGTTGACTGTTGACTGTTGTTGACTGTTGTTGACTGTTGTTGTTGACTGTTGACTGTTGTTGTTGTTGTTGCTCTCACCTCAAGTTTGCGTTCTCCACCATGAACTCCTGCAGAACCTCATGCAGGCCGTGAACTACAAAACACATCAAGCAGACACTGTCTAGACATCAGGTGTCAGTGTCTAGTGTCTAGACATCTAGTGTCTAGTGTCTAGACATCTAGTGTCTAGTGTCTAGGTGTCTAGTGTTTAGTGTCTAGGTGTCTAGTGTCTAGACATCTAGTGTCTAGTGTCTAGGTGTCTAGTGTTTAGTGTCTAGTGTCTAGACATCTAGTGTCTAGTGTCTAGACATCTAGTGTCTAGTGTCTAGACATCTAGTGTCTAGTGTCTAGGTGTCTAGTGTTTAGTGTCTAGTGTCTAGACATCTAGTGTCTAGTGTCTAGACATCTAGTGTCTAGACATCTAGTGTCTAGTGTCTAGACATCATGTGTCTAGTGTCTAGTGTCTAGACATCTAGTGTCTAGTGTCTAGACATCTAGTGTCTAGACATCTAGTGTCTAGTGTCTAGTGTCTAGACATCTAGTGTCTAGTGTCTAGACATCTAGTGTCTAGACATCTAGTGTCTAGTGTCTAGTGTCTAGACATCTAGTGTCTAGACATCAGGTGTCAGTGTCTAGTGTCTAGACATCTAGTG
Source organism: Petromyzon marinus (assembly GCF_048934315.1). Classification (NCBI taxonomy): domain Eukaryota; kingdom Metazoa; phylum Chordata; class Hyperoartia; order Petromyzontiformes; family Petromyzontidae; genus Petromyzon; species Petromyzon marinus. Next base: position 128,242 of record NW_027422622.1, read on the forward strand.
TCTAGTGTCTAGACATCTAGTGTCTAGTGTCTAGGTGTCTAGTGTTTAGTGTCTAGGTGTCTAGTGTCTAGACATCTAGTGTCTAGTGTCTAGGTGTCTAGTGTTTAGTGTCTAGTGTCTAGACATCTAGTGTCTAGTGTCTAGACATCTAGTGTCTAGTGTCTAGACATCTAGTGTCTAGTGTCTAGGTGTCTAGTGTTTAGTGTCTAGTGTCTAGACATCTAGTGTCTAGTGTCTAGACATCTAGTGTCTAGACATCTAGTGTCTAGTGTCTAGACATCATGTGTCTAGTGTCTAGTGTCTAGACATCTAGTGTCTAGTGTCTAGACATCTAGTGTCTAGACATCTAGTGTCTAGTGTCTAGTGTCTAGACATCTAGTGTCTAGTGTCTAGTGTCTAGACATCTAGTGTCTAGACATCTAGTGTCTAGTGTCTAGACATCTAGTGTCTAGACATCTAGTGTCTAGTGTCTAGTGTCTAGACATCATGTGTCTAGTGTCTAGTGTCTAGGTGTCTAGTGTCTAGTGTCTAGTGTCTAGGTGTCTAGGTGTCTAGTGTCTAGTGTCTAGTGTCTAGACATCTAGTGTCTAGTGTCTAGGTGTCTAGACATCTAGTGTCTACTGTCTAGTGTCTAGGTGTCTAGTGTCTAGTGTCTAGGTGTCTAGTGTCTAGTGTCTAGACATCTAGTGTCTAGTGTCTAGGTATCTAGTGTCTAGTGTCTAGACATCTAGTGTCTAGTGTCTAGGTATCTAGTGTCTAGTGTCTAGGTGTCTAGTGTCTAGTGTCTAGACATCTAGTGTCTAGTGTCTAGACATCATGTGTCTAGGTGTCTAGTGTCTAGTGTCTAGGTGTCTAGTGTCTAGGTGTCTAGTGTCTAGGTGTCTAGTGTCTAGTGTCTAGGTGTCTAGTGTCTAGTGTCTAGACATCTAGTGTCTAGTGTCTAGGTATCTAGTGTCTAGTGTCTAGACATCTAGTGTCTGGTGTCTAGTGTCTAGTGTCTAGACATCTAGTGTCTAGACATCTAGTGTCTAGTGTCTAGGTGTCTAGTGCAGTGGTTCTTAACCTTGTTGGAGGTACCGAACCCCACCAGTTTCATATGCGCATTCACCGAACCCCTCTTTAGTGAAAAATAAAATGTGATTTTTTTCAAATTCAAGACATAGATATGTTTTTTACTGGTACACAAAATGAGCCGTGCATGAACATTACCTTGTTCAAAGAATAAAACCAACACAATGCATAAACTCACAACAAATTACATACCTGGAAATCAATGTGACTTCTGCTGTTGATTTTGAGAGATCAGTTCAGATATGCATGGCTTCACCTTGGCAAGTGCCACTCTCATGTCATTTTCACAGCAAAGTCTGTTCCTTTTCTTCGTTTTTATGTCCAGCATCCTCGAAAAGGATTGCTCACAAAGATATGTTGTAACAAATGGTATAAAAAAATCCAGGGCTTTCTTAGCAATAACTGGATACTTGTTCATTTGTCGACACCAAAACGTTGAGAGCGTTGTTGTTCTGAAGAGTTGCTGTTGAACCTGGCTCTGCTGAATTTCAATGATTTCGTCGAGGAATTCATCATTGACATCTGCTGTTTCAACAGCAAACGTGAACGGCTGTCTCACCCATGCTGGATATGACTCTCTTGTAGGGAAATATCCGTCGAGAGACTTTGCAAGCTCATCTAAGTGCGTGGCAATTGTTTGCTTCAGTTCCGTGGATACAGAAATATCTCCGATTCCAGACACATCTTCGATCTTACTTGCACAGTCGTCCAGAAGCGGGAAGTTTGCGAAGTTATTGTTCTCTGTTCGTCGTTTCCATAACGGTAGCTTTTTTTGAAAAGCCTTCAGGTGTTCTTCTGCTTCCATGATATTGACTCCACCACCCTGCATCTGCTGATTGAGATGATTGAGAGCTGCGAATATATCAGCCATGTACGCTAAAATGAGAATGAACTCAGGATTTTTGAAGCAATCTGCATGGCAGTGTTGGTGCTCTTGCAAAAACAGGGCTAATTCCACACGCATGGCAAAAACACGATTCAGCACCTGTCCCCGGGATAACCACCGAATATTAGAATGGAGCAGAAGTACCTCAAATTCAGAGCCCATTTCTTTACACAGCTCACTGAAGATGCGGTGCCTCAGAGCACTTTTTCGCACATAGTTCACACATTCCACCACAGTTTTTAATACTTCTGCCATTTTTGGAGGTAAGGTTTTTGTTGCCAACGCATGCCTGTGCAGAATACAATGCGTCACAATGATGTGTGGTGCATCGGCCTTTACTAGCGCACCAAAACCAGACTTTCTTCCCAGCATGACTGGAGCTCCGTCCGTACAAACTGCAGAAACCATATCCCATGAAAGATTGTTGTCTCTGAAGAAGTCATCCACAAGCTTCTTCACATCGGCTGCCTTCGTTGTTGTTGTAAGAGGCTTACAAAATAAAAACTCTTCTTTTATCATGTCGTCTTTCACATAGCGTACAAAAACAGCAAACTGGCTTAGATCAGAAACGTCTGTGGTTTCGTCGAGTTGAAGGCTGAATTTTGCCGGGCTTGAAATCAGATCCGCGACTACTTGAGCCAAGATGTCTTTACTCATGTCTTATATTCTGTCACTGACGGTGTCATTTGAAAGGGGAATTTGGGATAATTTACCTTCGGCCGCTGTTCCGAGTATCAGATTCGCCATCTTTAATGCAGCTGGTTTCACAAGTGTTTCACCAATGGTGTGTGGCTTGCCCTGCTTTGCGATCAGGTAAGCAACTTCGTACGATGCTGTCAGGATCGGTTTGTTAACAGGTACAAATCCAAGAGCAGGCAGAGTGGCCCTTTCATCGAATCTGGCTCGTCACCCTGAATTCAGCAAGTGTTGTGTTCTTGTATTCCCCGTCTCCATGCAGCTTCAAGAAGTGTTCCTTTAGTTTTGCCGGTGCAAGACTAGAGTTGCTCAACTTGGTGTTGCAAATCATGCAGATAGGACGCTCACTCCCATCACGTTCCGTGATACATGAGAATCCATGTTGTACATATTCGTCCGACCACTTTCTTCTTTTGCCCGACATAGTTAGTATGGATAAAATATTAAAGAAATCACACGACGTACGACAACAACAGTCACACGTTGACTACTGAGTACGCACTAAATTCCCCGCAGCGCTGATTGGCCAAGCAGTGTAGCATGATCATCTGCAGCCAGTGATGGCCAAGCGGGCCGTGTGTGTAATCACAAATTTACACAATAATTCAAGTGTGTCCGGACCTCCGTGGCGGGGGCTCTGCCGAACCCCTGAGATCGACTCACCGAACCCCTGGGGTTCGATCGAACCCAGGTTAAGAACCACTGGTCTAGTGTCTAGTGTCTAGACATCTAGTGTCTAGGTGTCTAGTGTCTAGTGTCTAGACATCTAGTGTCTAGGTGTCTAGTGTCTAGGTGTCTAGTGTCTAGGTGTCTAGTGTCTAGTGTCTAGACATCTAGTGTCTAGTGTCTAGGTGTCTAGTGTCTAGTGTCTAGGCATCTAGTGTCTAGTGTCTAGTGTCTAGGTGTCTAGTGTCTAGTGTCTAGGTGTCTAGACATCTAGTGTCTAGTGTCTAGTGTCTAGACATCTATTGTCTAGTGTCTAGGTGTCTAGTGTCTAGTGTCTAGACATCTAGGTGTCTAGGTGTCTAGGTGTCTAGTGTCTAGTGTCTAGGTGTCTAGTGTTTAGTGTCTAGTGTCTAGACATCTAGTGTCTAGTGTCTAGACATCTAGTGTCTAGACATCTAGTGTCTAGTGTCTAGACATCTAGTGTCTAGTGTCTACTGTCTAGTGTCTAGGTGTCTAGTGTCTAGTGTCTAGGTGTCTAGTGTCTAGTGTCTAGACATCATGTGTCTAGTGTCTAGTGTCTAGACATCATGTGTCTAGTGTCTAGTGTCTAGGGTCTAGTGTCTAGTGTCTAGGTGTCTAGTGTCTAGTGTCTAGGTGTCCAGTGTCTAGTGTCTAGACATCATGTGTCTAGTGTCTAGTGTCTACACAGCCATACTCTTTGGTTCTACTGGGTAAAGTCACGTAGGTGAAAATAAAATAACAAATAATCACGACGTTTCGGCCACAACACAAGCGGCCTTCATCAGGTGAAGGGACCGGACTGTCTGGAGGACAGCGCTGGAGTGGAAGAAGCCACGCTTAGATGGCGACCTTTAAGCTGCGTGAGAAGAAGAAAAAGACCAAGCGCCTTGACAAAGGAATTAACATAGAATTTAGCATTGAAATGGCTCATTGAAATAGCTAAGTTAAAGTATACACATCCGCAGAGGTGCCCGTTGACAAAGGAATTAGCATAGAATTTAGCATTGAGATAGCCGAGTGATTAGCTTGTAACTGGTCACAGAAATAGCTATGTTAAAGTTAGAGCATATACATTCACCGAGGCACCTAGTACTCATCAAACAGGAGAATTTAGCGAAACACAACCACACTCAGACATCGGACCTTTGTGCGAGCCTACAAGGTGTTCTGACAAAGAGATTAGCATAAAAATTAGCTTTTGATTGGCGGATTTTAGGAAAGAGGTGGTGTATGTGCCGGTGGACTCGCAGTTTGGCGCGGGGGGGGGAAGGGGGGAGGGGGAGTGTGAAAATGGGAATTTATAAGAGCTGCGAAAGTTTGGGGTACCACTACTCGAAAAACATACTGTACCATTGAAATTAGTTTAATGTTTAGTTCGATTTAGAACATCTTTCCAATGGTTGCTTAATTTGAAACCATCTTCTCGGTTGAAATTGTGTCTGTGTTTGTAGATCTGAATTGCCTCGTGAACAAATCTCTGATAAAAACCCGTGGGTTTGCAAAGAAGCTTGGTATCGGAGAAAATTATATCGTGATCACCCACAGCGTTGTAACAGTGATCAGCCACGGCAGAAGAATTCGTTTTGCCGTGTTTCAAATCTGATTTGTGCTCGCGAATTCGGTCAGAGACACGTTGCTTTGTCTCCCCGATATAGCAATCACCGCAGGTACAACTCAATTTGTAAACCCCGGGGTACTGTAAGTCAGGAATGACATCCTTCACAGATGGGATCAGATCACGAATTTTGTGTACTGTATTGAACCGACCTGGATCTTGTGTTTGTTTAGAATTTTGGAAATCTTTTTAGTAACGCCTGCTATATATGGTTTTGTGATGGTTTTGACCGGAGTATCAAGTGGTTGTTTCTGTATGGAGGGAGAGACAGCTTGGCGGATGGTACGGTCAAAGTAACCATTGCTTTTGAGGGCCAGGTGTACATGTTTTAATTCACTGGTCAGGCGGTGTTGGTCCGAAATGCAATGAGCCCTATGGTATAAAGTTTGATGAGAGAATTCTTTTGGGCTGGGTGGTGGTGGGAATCAGGTTTCAAGTAGGAATCTGTGTGGGTGGGTTTCCTGTAGACAGAATGCCCCAATGAGCCATCAGGTCTCCTCTCATACAGAACATCTAAGAATGGTAGCTTGCCATCTTTCTCCACTTCCATGGTGAATTTGATGGCGGGATGTCTGGAATTGATGTGGTGTAGGAAAAGGTTCAGAGCTGGTAGGCCATGTGGCCGAATGACGAAAGTGTCATCCACAAATCTCTTCCACAGGGAAGGTCTGAGGGTGGAAGTCTGGATGGCGTCTGATTCAAATTTCTCCATGAAAATATTGGCTATCACTGGTGACAAGGGGGATCCCATGGGGGTACCCTCATTTTGTTTGTATAAGGAGCCATTCCAAGTAAAGTAGGTATTGTTGAGGCAGTGCCTAACCAGTGCAGGTGTGTTGGGGTCTAGTCCATGTTGGACCAAATTTTCAATTATTTCAATGGTATCAGGTACTGGGACCTTGGTGAACAAAGAGACCACATCGAAGCTGACAAGGATATCGTCAGGGGACAGTACAACGTCTTTGACCATAGAGACCAATTGGGCTGAGTTAAGTACTGCTGAGGCGGTCTTGCCAGTGAAGGCAGCAAGGTATCTGACAGAAAAAACAACCACTTGATACTCCGGTCAAAACAATCACACTACCATATATAGCAGGCGTTACTAAAAAGATTTCCAAAATTCTAAACAAACACAAGATCCAGGTCCGGTTCAATACAGTACACAAAATTCGTGATCTGATCCCATCCGTGAAGGATGTCATTCCTGACTTACAGTACCCCGGGGTTTACAAATTGAGTTGTACCTGCGGTGATTGCTATATCGGGGAGACAAAGCGACATGTCTCTGACCGAATTCGCGAGCACAAATCAGATTTGAAACACGGCAGAACGAATTCTTCTGCCGTGGCTGATCACTGTTACAACGCTGTGGGTGATCACGATACAATTTTCTCCGATACCAAGCTTCTTTGCAAACCCACGGGTTTTTATCAGAGATTTGTTCACGAGGCAATTCAGATCTACAAACACAGACACAATTTCAACCGAGAAGATGGTTTCAAATTAAGCAACCATTGGAAAGATGTTCTAAATCGAACTAAACATTAAACTAATTTTCAATGGTACAGTATATTTTTCAAGTAGTGGTACCCCAAACTTTCGCAGCTCTTATAAATTCCCTTTTCACACCATCAATAGGTAAACTCCCCCTCCCCCCCCGACCCCCGCGCCAAACGGCAAGTCCACCGGCACGTACACCACCTCTTTTCTAAAATCGGCCAATCAAATGATAATTTTTCTGCTAATTTCTTTGTCAGGACACCTTGTAGGCTCGCACACAGCTTAAAGGTCCGATGTCTGAGCGTGGTTGTGTTTCGCTAAATTCTCCTGTTTGATGAGTACTAGGTGCCTCGGTGAATGTATATGCTCTGACTTTAACATAGCTATTTCTGTGACCAGTTACAAGCTAATCACTCAGCTATCTCAATGCTAAATTCTATGCTAATTCCTTTGTCAAGGGCTGCCTCTGCGGATGTGTATACTTTAACTTAGCTATTTCAATGCTAAATTCTATGCTAATTCCATTGTCAAGGGGTGCCTCTGCGGATGTGTATACTTTAACTTAGCTATTTCAATGCTAAATTCTATGCTAATTCCTTTGTCAAGGGGTGCCTTTGCGGATGTGTATGCTTTAACTTAGCTATTTCAATGCTAAATTCTATGCTAATTCCTTTGTCAAGGGGTGCCTTTGCGGATGTGTATGCTTTAACTTAGCTATTTCAATGCTAAATTCTATGCTAATTCCTTTGTCAAGGGGTGCCTCTGCGGATGTGTATACTTTAACTTAGCTATTTCAATGCTAAATTCTATGCTAATTCCTTTGTCAAGGGGTGCCTTTGCGGATGTGTATGCTTTAACTTTAACATAGCCTTTTCTGTGACCAGTCACAAGATAATCACTCAGCCATTTCAATGCTAAATTATATGCTAATCCCTTTGTCAAGGCGCTTTGTTTCTTCTCACACAGCTTTAAGGTCGTGATCTCAGCGTGGCTTTCACTCCAGCGCTGTCCTCCAGACAGTCTCGTCCCTTCACCTGATGAAGGCCGCTTGTGTTGTGGCCGAAACGTCGTGATTTTTGTTATTTTATTTTTTAGCTACGTGACTTTACCCAATAGAACCAAAGAGTATGATGATGCCAACTCCAGCCACAAGCGATGATGAAATTCTCGCTTGCAACTTTCATCAGCTAGCTGAGATCAGGCCACCTTAGGTTGGAATGGGGTCCTGGGTGTACACCCACCACCGGAGTGGAAGAATGGCAGGCGCATCTTACAGATGACTAGTCGATGGTCAGACACAGACACACACATAGACACAAGACACACACGGACAGATAGACACACACAGTAACTGTGTGTAGTAATGGTGGTGGTCTGGTGGTAGTGGTGCTGGTGGTAGTGGTGCTGGTGGTGATGGTGGTAGTGGTGGTTGTGATGGTTGTGGTGGTTGTGGTGGTGGTGGTGTGAGTTACCGTGGGTAGTAGCGGTAGTGGTGGTCCCATACTGGCGGTGGTGGTAGTTGTGGTGGTTGTTGTTGTTGTGGACAGCTCGAGAGGAGATCCCTGGGAGCTCCGTCAGACGCTGTAGGGGTCACAACAACAACAACAACAACCGCCATTCGCCACTAAGTGGCGGTGACGTCACCACGACGCTTGTGCCAGGCCATGTGCACCTTGAGGCCACGTGAAGTGTCGAACGCCCGCTGGTAGGAGGTCACGGGGCAGACCCAGGTGCCACGGGTCGACTGACTGAGATGACTGACTGATGCACCACCTGTGCCCCCTACTGTGCCAACTTGCTGCGCTTTACCCACCCGGCGCTCCGCTCGTTGTTGTGAGTGTCGCTCCTCTGCCCTCCGTTGTTGTTGGAGGGCGACTGCCTCCAACTGCCCAGTAGCGTCCTTCACGAGCCTCCTCCACAGAGGCCGATCTTGACACCGCTGGTACCGGTCATCGGCAAGTCCACTCAGCTCCACGTCCTCCTGTACCACATCACTCCATCTCTTCTCTAGCCCGTGCCGCGCCCGTTTAGCCCCCTCTATCCGGCCGAACAAAAGCTGTTTAGGCATGCGGTGGCTGGGCATGCGGGCTACATGACCCAGCCAACGCAGCCTTGCCTGCCGGAGGAGCTCACCAATGGGACTTTGTCCAGATCTTTCAAGGATTTGTGAGCTCCTCACACAATCCAGCATGGTTAAACCCAGGATGGATCGTAGGCAGGCCAGCCTAAATGTTTCTAACCGGCGAAGATGTTCCATTAAGGGGGTCCACGTTTCACAAGCGTAGAGAAGGGAGGGAATGACCGTGGCCGAGAAGACCCGAAGCTTCGTGCGGAGTGATAGACCAGGTAGCATCCACACAGCGTTATGCAACCGATGAAAAGTTAATGCCGCTCGACTGATTCGGAGTGAGACCTCTGCTGTTAAACTGGAGCCGGTCATAAGCACACTGCCCAGGTATGGGAAACTCTCCACTCTCTCCACAACTGCCCCATCACCGATTGGGAGTTGTGGGGGTGGAGTGTCCGATGGTACAAAATACCCAGGCAGGTGCTTAGTTTTGGTGGGGCTGATGGTAAGGCCCCGTCTCTTAGTGGCACGCTCCAGTCTCAGCAGCAGCGTCTCCAACTCCTCCTCTGAATGAGCAGCTATTACCAGATCATCGGCATACATAACGTGGTTGAGCAATAGGGAGCCATCCCTTGACCGCACCTGGGCATCGATCAGCCTCCCATTATATCTGTACCATATGGAGATTCCCCCGGTATAGCTATTGAAGGCTTCACGAACTACGTGGTCAAAATAG
>NW_027422622.1:142500-168255 GCF_048934315.1 Petromyzon marinus
GGGAGCCATCCCTTGACCGCACCCGGGCATCGATTAGCCTCCCATTATATCTGTACCATATGGAGATTCCCCCGGTACAGCTATTGAAGGCTTCACGAACTACGTGGTCAAAATAGATGTTAAATAATGTGGGAGCCAGAGGACATCCCTGTCGCACCCCAAGGTGTACAGGGAATGGCTCTGACTCCCGGCCACGTAGTTTTACCCGGGCCCGCTCACCATCATGAAGGTCCTTAATGATCGTGAGCAGAGGGTCAGGTACTCCAAAAGCACGAAGAACGACCCAGAGCCCAGGCCTACTGATGGTATCATAGGCCTTGACCAGGTCAATAAAGCAGAGATGTAGGTCTTGTTGGAATTCCCTACACCTCTGCTGTAGCAGACGGACAGAAAATATGGCATCTGTGCAGGACCGCCCTTTCCTGAAACCGCATTGGGGCTCCGCAAGCCTCTCCTCAGCGTGCCTGGCAAGGCGATGCTGAATAATCCTTGCCAGGACCTTTCCCGGCACACTGAGGAGTGAGATGCCCCTGTAGTTGTTACAGTCTGTGCGGTCCCCCTTCTTAAAAAGGGGGACCACCAGGGCATCCTTCCAATCCTGCGGAACCCGTCCAGTGGTCCAGACTGTTGTTATGATGTCATATAGGGCAGTCTGTGCACAAACGCCACCCTCCCTCAGCATTTCGCTTGGGAGATCATCTCTGCCCGCTGCCTTTCCTGGTCTCAGACTCCGGATCGCCTTCAATACTTCCTCAGCAGATGGCACCTCAGCCAGCCACTCACAGGGGGTGACTTCATCCAATATTTGAGGCACCGCAGCCTCAGCAGGGTCATCCTCACTTTGTGCCACGATGTTTTCCTGGCTGTGGGATTTTCCCTCCCCCAGGACCTCACAGAAATGCTCAGCAAATCTGCGAACCTGTTCCTGGGGGTCGGAAATTGGATCACCGTTTTTTCCCCTAACGATGGTAATAGGTATGGCGCTGCAGGTTACTTTTTTGATGGAGTTAAATAGCGATTTGTGATCACGGGCCACTGAGGCAGACTCCATCTCCTCAGCAACCCGCGACCACCACCCATCCTTGCAGCGCCTCACGGCTCTCCGAACCTCCGAGCGAAGGCTGCGGTAAGCCTCCTCATTCTCTGACGTGGGATTCTGTAGCCGATGACAGTGGGCCTGTCGCTTTTTCTCAACCATCCTGAACAACTCCTCTGTCATCCAGGGTGTCTGGGGAGGTCTGGACCGCGTACCCAAAGCAGCCATTGCAGCTGCATGAGTCACAGTCCTAAACCTCGCCCATTTACCCTCGACATCAGGAGGAGTCGGGGAAGATGCCAATCCCAGCCGCAAGCGATGATGAAATTCTCGCTTGCAACTTTCATCAGATAACTGAGACCAGGCCACTTTTGGTTGCAATGGGGTCCTGGGTGTACACCCACCACCGGAGTGGAAGAATGGCAGGCGCATCTTACAGATGACTAGTCGATGGTCAGAGGGCAGATCAGCTCCACGGTAGGTCCTGGTGTCAAGGACATGGGCTCGCATTCGCTGGTCCGTCACTATGTAGTCCAGCAGATGTTCTTGCTTGGACCCGGCATGCATCCATGATGTTGTGTGGATGCGCCGATGCCGGAACAGCGTGTTGGTAATTACAAGCCCATGGGCTGCACAAAAATCTAGCAGCCTCCTACCGTTGTTATTGAGCTGATCTGGCCCATGCCCTCCAATCACTCCAGACCAGGTGCCAGTATCATGACCAACTCGGGCATTGAAGTCACCCAACATGATGACTCTATCCCGAGGGCCACTTTAGCCAGCACCTGTGACAGGAGGTCATAGAAGGCATCTGACTCATCGGCTTTGCCTGCATCCCTCCACGGATGTTCATCTTCGGTGGGGGCATAAGTGACCACGACCACCATTCCTCGCCTCCGGTTGATGGGAAGGCGAGCCCAAAGTAGCCTGGGGCTTACAGCTTCCCACACCTCACCGCCACGCTCCCACGCCCCCTTCATTCTTTTGTTCAAAAGAAGACCCACACCCTGTTGTTTGGCAGTCTGCTGCCCTGAGTAGAGGACTGTCCACCCCTCATGGTGGCAGGAGCCAGAGCCGGTCCACCGGACCTCCTGAATGCCGCATAGATCCAGGCGGTACCGGTCCAGCTCCCGACAGAGGAGTGGCAGCCTCTCCTCTGCAGTGAGCGTTCGAACATTCCACGTGGCCACCCGTAGTGGCTTTTCGTTGTTTCTGGAGTAGCCCCGAGGGTAGGTATTCAATCTCCTGGCTCCGCCAATTGGGGTTTGGCCAGGAGACGTCATAGACGCCTGGCCCCCCGGGGCCTCCGGCACAAGCTTAGTTGTTACATATTTCACTTTAATTCGTGGTTTTGTGGTAATTAATTGAAGGTGGAGGGGTTACCAGCCCCTCGCACCCGTCCAGAGCCCCCGTTTAGCCCCTGTGGTGGACACATATGCCATGAGGGGAGGAGCCAATCAAAATTGGAACTCCCCCCACAGCACTGTCCACGACAGAGTTGCCCGTCCGGCACCGCGAGGAGGTAGGGGGTTGTTTTGCCGAACACACACACACAGACACACACACACACAGTCACACACACAGACACACACACACAGAGACACACACACAGAGACACACACACAGAGACACACACAGTCACACACACACAGATACACACACACAGACACACACACACAGACACGCACACACACAGACACACACAGACACACACACACACAGATACACACACAGATACACACACACAGATACACACACAGTCACGCACACACAGACACACAGACACAGACACACACACACAGACACACACACAGACACACACACACAGACACACACACAGACACACAGACACAGACACACACACACAGACACAGACACACACACAGACACATACACAGACACACACAGACACACACACACAGACACACACACACAGACACACACACACACACATACACACACACATACACACACACAGACACACACAGACACACACACACAGACAACAACAACAACAACCGCCATTCGCCACTAAGTGGCGGTGACGTCACCACGACGCTTGTGCCAGGCTATGTGCACCCTGAGGCCACGTGAAGTGTCGAACGCCCGCTGGCAGGAGGTCACGGGGCAGACCCAGGTGCCACGGGTCGACTGACTGAGATGACTGGCTGATGCACCACCTGTGCCCCCTACTGTGCCAACCTGCCATGCTTTAGCCACCCGGCGCTCCGCTCGTTGTTGTGAGCGAGTGAGTGGCTGAGCGAGTGAGTGGCTGAGCGAGTGAGTGGCTGAGCGAGTGAGTGGCTGAGCGAGTGAGTGAGTGAGCGAGTGAGTGACTGAGCGAGTGAGCGAGCGAGTGGTTGATCGAGTGAGTGGCTGTTGAGTGAGCGAGTGAGTGACTGAGCGAGTGAGTGAGCGAGCGAGTGGCTGGTGAGTGAGTGACTGAGTGAGTGACTGAGTGAGTGAGTGACTGAGTGAGTGAGTGGCTGAGCGAGTGACCGAGTGAGTGAGTGAGCGAGTGAGTGACTGAGCGAGTGAGCGAGTGAGTGACTGAGCGAGTGAGTGAGTGATTGAGCGAGTTAGTGGCTGAGCGAGTGAGTGACTGAGTGAGTGAGTGAGCGAGCGAGTGAGCGAGTGAGTGACTGAGCGAGAAAGTGACTGAGTGAGTGAGTGAGCGAGTGAGTGGCTGTCGAGTGAGTGGCTGATCGAGTGAGTGGCTGTCGAATGAGCGAGTGAGTGGCTGAGCGAGTGAGCGAGTGAGTGACTGAGCGAGTGAGTGACTGAGCGAGTGAGTGGCTGAGCGAGTGAGTGAGCGAGTGAGTGGCTGGCGAGTGAGTGACTGAGTGAGCGAGTGAGTGGCTGAGCGAGTGAGCGAGCGAGTGGCTGGCGACTGAGTGACTGAGTGAGTGATTGAGCGAGTTAGTGGCTGAGCGAGTGAGTGACTGAGTGAGTGAGCGAGCGAGTGGGTGGCTGAGCGAGTGAGTGACTGAGTGAGTGACTGAGTGAGTGAGTGACGGAGCGAGTGAGCGAGTGAGTGAGTGACTGAGTGACTGAGCGAGTGACTGAGTGAGTGAGTGAGTGACTAAGTGACTGAGTGAGTGAGTGAGTGACTGCGTGAGCGAGTGGCTGAGTGACTGAGTGACTGAGTGAGTGAGTGAGCGAGCGAGTGACTGAGTGAGCGAGTGACTGAGTGACTGAGCGAGTTACTAATCGAGTGACTTGAGTGAGCGAGTGACTGAGTGACTGAGCGAGTGACTGAGTGAGTGACTGAGTGAGTGAGCGAGCGAGTGACTGAGTGAGCGAGTGACTGAGTGACTGAGCGAGTGACTGAGTGAGCGAGTGACTGAGTGAGCGATTGACTGAGTGAGTGAGTGACTGAGTGAGCGAGTGACTGAGTGAGTGACTGAGCGAGCGAGTGAGTGACTGCGTGAGTGAGTGACTGCATGAGCGAGTGACTGAGTGACTGAGTGAATGAGTGAGCGAGTGGGTGGCTGAGCGAGTGAGTGACTGAACAAGTGACTGAGTGACTGAGTGACTGAGTGAGCGAGTGACTGAGTGACTGAGCGAGTGACTGAGTGACTGAGTGAGGGAGTGCGTGACTGACTGACTGACTGAGTGACTGAGTGAGCGAGTGACTGAGAGACTGAGTGACTGACTGAGTGACTGAGTGAGCGAGTGACTGAGTGACTGATTGAGTGACTAAGTGAGCGAGTGACTGAGGGAGTGAATGACTGACTGACTGAGTGACTGAGTGAGTGACTGAGTGACTGAGTGAGTGACTGACTGAGTGACTGAGTGACTGAATGAGTGAGTGACTGAGTGACTGAGTGAGTGACTGAGTGACTGAGTGAGTGACTGACTGAGTGACTGACTGAGTGACTGAGTGACTGACTGAGTGACTGACTGACTGAGTGACTGACAAGTGACTGACTGAGTGAGTGACTGAGTGACTGAGTGAGTGACTGAGTGAGTGACTGACTGACTGACTGAGTGAGTGACTGAGTGAGTGACTGAGTGACTGACTGAGTGACTGAGTGAGTGACTGACTGAGTGACTGACTGAGTGACTGACTGACTGAGTGACTGAGTGACTGAGTGAGTGACTGAGTGACTGACTGAGTGAGTAACTGAGTGACTGAGTGAGTGACTGACTGAGTGACTGACTGACTGACTGAGTGAGTGACTGAGTGACTGACTGAGTGAGTGACTGAGTGACTGAGTGAGTGACTGACTGAGTGACTGACTGACTGACTGAGTGAGTGACTGAGTGACTGACTGAGTGAGTGACTGAGTGACTGACTGAGTGAGTGACTGAGTGACTGAGTGAGTGACTGAGTGACTGACTGAGTGAGTGACTGAGTGACTGAGTGAGTGACTGACTGAGTGATTGACTGACTGAGTGAGTGACTGAGTGAGTGACTGAGTGAGTGATGTTCACGGGACACAGTGAGCAGCAGCTTCTTGAGATGATCCCCTGTGAGAGTTCACCCAGAGCCAGCAGGCTGCGGTTGATGCTCTGCGTTTCCATCGCCCTCACGGCCGTCTTTGTATCCCCGGGCGCCGCAACGCCGTCGGCTGCCCGTTCACTTCCGGCCAAATCCACAAAGCGGAGAAGTCCACCGTGGCCGCCCTACAAAGACAAAGCTCCCCCAGGTAGCCTCTAGCAGGGCTGTAGGGGCAAGTGCTGCTAGTAGCGAGTAGCACCACCTATGATGCACACACAGACAAAGCTCGCCCAGGTAGCCTCTAGCAGGGCTGTACTACACCACCGCTACACCACCGCTACACCGCCACTACACCACCACTGCACCACCGCTACACCACCGCTACACCACCGTCACACCACTGCTACACAACCACACCACCACTACACCACCACTACACCACCACACAATCAATCACCCACCCAATCAAACAATCACCCACCCAATCAATCACCCACCCCCCCAATCAATCACCCACCCACCCAATCAATCACCCACCCAATCAATCACCGACCAATCCAATCAATCACTCACCCAATCAATCACCCACCAAATCAATCACCCACCCACCCAATCAATCACCGACCCACCCAATCAATCACCCACCCAATTAATCACCCACCAAAATTAATCAATCCCCCACCCAATCAATCACCCACCAAATCAATCACTTACCCACCCAATCAATCACCCACCCAATCAATCACCCACCCACTCAATCACCCACCCACCCAATCACCCACCCACCCAATCAATCACCTACCCAATCAATCACCCACCCAATCAATCACCCACCAAATCAATCACTCACCCAATCAATCACCCACCCAATCAATCACCCACCCACCCAATCAATCACCCACGCAATCAATCACCAACCCAATCACTCACCCACCCAATCAATCACCCACCCACCCAATCAATAACCCACCAAATCAATCACCCACCGAATCAATAACCCACCCAATCAATCACCCACCAAATCAATCACCCACCCAACCAATCAATCACCCACCAAATCAATCACCCACCCAATCAATCACCCACCCACCCAGTCACCCACCAAATCACCCACCCACCCAATCAATCACCCACCCAATCAATCACCCACCCACCCAATCAATCACCCACCCACCAAATCAATCACCCACCCAATCAATCACCCACCCAATCAATCACCCACCCACCCAATCAATCACCCACCCACCCAATCAATCACCCACCCAATCAATCACACACCCACCCACCCAATCACCCACCAACCCACCCACCCAATCAATCACCCACCCAATCAATCACCCACCCACCCACCCAATCAATCACCCACCCACCCAATCAATCACCCACCCACCCAATCAATCACCCACCCGATCAATCACACACCCACCCACCCACCCAATCAATCACCCACCCACCCAATCAATCACCCACCCAATCAATCACCCACCCAATCAATCACCTACCCACCCAATCAATCACCCACCCACCCAATCAATCACCCTCCCCCCACCCCCCACTCACTCGGGCCCTGGCCACGTGGAGGGTAGTCACTGAGTGACTACGGCTGGAGCTGTCACCGCTACCACGACTTGCCGCCTGACGATTTCTCAGTCCTGGGGTGTGCCAACAGCCACAGAGACAAAGATACCCCGTGTAGCCTTCACAGACTGTAGGGGCAAGTGCTGACACACACACACTCAGATACACACACACACTCAGATACACACACACTCACTCAGATACACACACACACACTCAGATACACACACACACACTCAGATACACACACACACTCAGATACACACACTCAGATACACACACTCAGATACACACACTCAGATACACACACACACTCATACACATACACTTAGACACACACACTCAAATACGTGTCTGTGTGTGTGTCTGTATGTGTATGTGTTTGTGTGTGTGTATGTGTTTGTGTGTGTGTCTGTGAGTGTCTGTGTGTGTCTGTATGTGTGTGTGTCTGTGTGTGTGTGTCTGTATGTGTGTGTTTGTGTGTGTGTTTGTGTCTGTGTGTGTGTCTGTGTGTGTCTGTGTGAGTGTGAATGTCTGTGTGTGTCTGTGTGAGTGTGAATGTGTGTGTGTGTCTGTGTGTGTGTGTCTGTGTGTGACTGTGTGTGTGTCTGTGTGTGACTGTGTGTGTGTCTGTGTGTGTCTGTGTGTGTCTGTGTGTGTCTGTGTGTGTGTATGTCTGTGTGTATGTGTCTGTGTGTGTGTGTGTCTGTGTGTTTGTGTCTGTGTGTGTGTGTGTCTGTGTGTTTGTGTCTGTGTGTGTATGTGTGTGTCTGGCAAAACAACCCCCAACCTCCTCGCGGTGCCGGACGGGCAACTCTGTCGTGGACAGTGCTGTGGGGGGAGGTCCAATTTTGATTGGCTCCTCCCCTCATGGCGTCTGTGTCCACCACAGTGGCTAAACGGTGGCTCTGGATGGGTGCGAGGGGCTGGTAACCCATCCACCTTCAATTCATTACCAATAAACCACGAGTTAAACTGAAATATGTAACTAATAAGCTTGTGCCGGAGGCTCCGGGGGGACAGGCGTCTATGACGTCTCCTGGCCAAACTCCAATTGGAGGAGCCAGGAGATTGAATCTCTACCCTCGGGGCTCCTCCAGAAACAACGAAAAGCCACTACGGATGGCCACGTGGAATGTTCGAACACTCACTGCGGAGGAGAGGCTGCCACTCCTCTGTCGGGAGCTGGACCAATACCGCCTGGATCTATGTGGCATTCAGGAGGTCCGGTGGACCGGTTCTGGCTCCTGCCACCATGAGGGGTGGACAGTCCTCTACTCGGGGCAGCAGACTGCCAAACAACAGGGTGTGGCTCTTCTTTTGAACAAAAGAATGAAGGGGGCGTGGGAGCGTGGCGGTGAGGTGTGGGAAGCTGTAAGCCCCAGGCTACTTTGGGCTCGCCTTCCCATCAACCGGAGGCGAGGAATGGTGGTCGTGGTTACTTATGCCCCCACCGAAGACGAACATCCGTGGAGGGATGCAGGCAAAGCTGATGAGTCAGATGCCTTCTATGACCTCCTGTCACAGGTGCTGGCTAAAGTGGCACCTCGGGATAGAGTCATCATGTTGGGTGACTTCAATGCCCGAGTTGGTCATGATGCTGGCACCTGGTCTGGAGTGATTGGAGGGCATGGGCCAGATCAGCTCAATAACAACGGTAGGAGGCTGCTAGATTTTTGTGCAGCCCATGAGCTTGTAATTACCAACACTCTGTTCCGGCATCGGCGCATCCACACAACATCATGGATGCATGCCGGGTCCAAGCAAGAACATCTGCTGGACTACATAGTGACGGACCAGCGGATGCGAGCCCATGTCCTTGACACCAGGACCTACCGTGGAGCTGATCTGCCCTCTGACCATCGACTAGTCATCTGTAAGATGCGCCTGCCATTCTTCCACTCCGGTGGTGAGTGTACACCCAGGACCCCATTCCAACCTAAAGTGGCCTGGTCTCAGTTATCTGATGAAAATTGCAAGTGAGAATTTCATCATCGCTTGCGGCTGGGATTGGCATCGTCCCCGATTCCTCCTGATGTCGAGGGTAAATGGGCGAGGTTTAGGACTGTGACTCATGCAGCTGCAATGGCTGCTTTGGGTACGCGGTCCAGACCTCCCCAGAGACCCTGGCTGACAGAGGAGTTGTTCAGGATGGTTGAGAAAAAGCGACAGGCACACTGTCATCAGCAACAGAATCCCACGTCAGAGAATGAGGAGGCTTACCGCAGCCTTCGCTCGGAGGTTCGGAGAGCCGTGAGGCGCTGCAAGGATGGGTGGTGGTCACGGGTTGCTGAGGAGATGGAGTCTGCCTCTGTGGCCCGTGATCACAAATCTCTATTTAACTCCATCAAAAAAGTAACCTGCAGCGCCACACCTATTACCATCATTAGGGGAAAAAACGGTAATCCAATTTCCGACCCCCAGGAACAGGTTTGCAGATTCGCTGAGCATTTCTGTGAGGTCTGGGGGGAGGGAAAATCCCTCAGCCAGGAAAACATTGTGGCACAAAGTGAGGATGACCCTGCTGAGGCTGCGGTGCCTCAAATATTGGAAGAAGTCACCCCCTGTGAGTGGCTGGCTGAGGTGCCATCTGTTGAGGAAGTACTGAAGGCGATCCGGAGTCTGAGACCAGGAAAGGCAGCGGGCAGAGATGATCTCCCAAGCGAAATGCTGAGGGAGGGTGGCGTTTGTGCACAGACTGCCCTATATGACATCATAACAACAGTCTGGACCACTGGACGGGTTCTGCAGGATTGGAAGGATGCCCTGGTGGTCCCCCTTTTTAAGAAGGGGGACCGCACAGACTGTAACAACTACAGGGGCATCTCACTCCTCAGTGTGCCGGGAAAGGTCCTGGCAAGGAAATTTTAGCATCGCCTTGCCAGGCACACTGAGGAGAGGCTTGCGGAGCCCCAATGCGGTTTCAGGAAAGGGCGGTCCTGCACAGATGCCATATTTTCTGTCCGTCTGCTACAGCAGAGGTGTAGGGAATTCCAACAAGACCTACATCTCTGCTTTATTGACCTGGTCAAGTCCTATGATACCATCAGTAGGCCTGGGCTCTGGGTCGTTCTTCGTAATTTTGGAGTACCTGACCCTCTGCTCACGATCATTAAGGACCTTCATGATGGTGAGCGGGCCCGGGTAAAACTACGTGGCCGGGAGTCAGAGCCATTCCCTGTACACCTTGGGGTGCGACAGGGATGTTCTCTGGCTCCCACATTATTTAACATCTATTTTGACCACGTAGTTCGTGAAGCCTTCAATAGCTGTACCGGGGGAATCTCCATATGGTACAGATATAATGGGAGGCTGATCGATGCCCGGGTGCGGTCAAGGGATGGCTCCCTATTGCTCAACCACGTTATGTATGCTGATGATTTGGTAATAGCTGCTCAGTCAGAGGAGGAGTTGGAGACACTGCTGCTGAGACTGGAGCGTGCCACTAAGAGGTGGGGCCTTACCATCAGCCCCACCAAAACTAAGCACCTGCCGGGGTATTTTGTAGCATAGGACACTCCACCCCCACAACTCCCAATCGGTGATGGGGAAGTTGTGGAGAGAGTGGAGAGTTTCCCATACCTGGGCAGTGTGCTTATGACTGGCTCCAGTTTAACAGCAGAGGTCTCACTCCGAATCAGTCGAGCGGCAATATCTTTTCATCGGTTGCGTAACGCTGTGTGGAAGCTACCTGGTCTGTCGCTCTGCACTAAGCTTCAGGTCTTCTCGGCCACGGTCATTCCCTCCCTTCTCTATGCTTGCAAAACGTGGACCCCCCTAATGGAACATCTTCGCCGGTTAGAAACATTTAGGCTGGCCTGCCTACGATCCATCCTGGGTTTAACCAGACTGGATTGTGTGAGGAGCTCACAAATCCTTGAAAGATCTGGGCAAGGTCCCATCGGTGAGCTCCTCCAGCAGGCAAGGCTGCGATGGCTGGGTCATGTAGCCCGCATGCCCAGCCACCGCATGCCGAAACAGCTTTTGTTCGGCCGGATTGAGGGGGCTAAGCGGGCGCGGCACGGGCTAGAGAAGAGATGGAGTGATGTGGTACAGGAGGACGTGGAGCTGAGTGGACTTGCCGATGACTGGTACCAGCGGTGTCAAGATCGGCCTCTGTGGAGGAGGCTCGTGAAGGATGCTACGCTCAGAACAACGAGCGGAGCGCCGGGTGGCTAAAGCACAGCAGGTTGGCACAGTAGGGGGCACAGGTGGTGCATCAGCCAGTCATCTCAGTCAGTCGACCCGTGGCACCTGGGTCTGCCCCGTGACCTCCTGCCAACGTGCGTTCGACACTTCACGTGGCCTCAACGTGCACATAGCCTGGCACAAGCGCCGTGGTGACGTCACCGCCACTTAGTGGCGAATGGCGGTTGTTGTTGTGTGTGTACGTGTGTCTGTGTGTGTGTGTGTCTGTGTGTGTGTGTCTGCGTGTGTGTGTCTGTGTGTCTGTGTGTGTGTCAAGGCCTATGATACCATCAGTAGGCCTGGGCTCTGGGTCGTTCTTCGTGCTTTTGGAGTACCTGACCCTCTGCTCACGATCATTAAGGACCTTCATGATGGTGAGCGGGCCCGGGTAAAACTACGTGGCCGGGAGTCAGAGCCATTCCCTGTACACCTTGGGGTGCGACAGGGATGTCCTCTGGCTCCCACATTATTTAACATCTATTTTGACCACGTAGTTCGTGAAGCCTTCAATAGCTGTACCGGGGGAATCTCCATATGGTACAGATATAATGGGAGGCTAATCGATGCCCGGGTGCGGTCAAGGGATGGCTCCATATTGCTCAACCACGTTATGTATGCTGATGACTTGGTAATAGCTGCTCAGTCAGAGGAGGAGTTGGAGACGCTGCTGCTGAGACTGGAGCGTGCCACTAAGAGCTGGGGCCTTACCATCAGCCCCACCAAAACTAAGCACCTGCCTGGGTATTTTGTACCATCGGACACTCCACCCCCACAACTCCCAATCGGTGATGGGGCAGTTGTGGAGAGAGTGGAGAGTTTCCCATACCTGGGCAGTGTGCTTATGACTGGCTCCAGTTTAAAAGCAGAGGTCTCACTCCGAATCAGTCGAGCGGCAATATCTTTTCATCGGTTGCGTAACGCTGTGTGGAAGCTACCTGGTCTGTCGCTCCGCACTAAGCTTCAGGTCTTCTCGACCACGGTCATTCCCTCCCTTCTCTACGCTTGCGAAACGTGGACCCCCCGAATGGAACATCTTCGCCGGTTAGAAACATTTAGGCTGGCCTGCCTACGATCCATCCTGGGTTTAACCAGACTGGATTGTGTGAGGCGCTCACAAATCCTTGAAAGATCTGGCCAGGGTCCCATCGGTGAGCTCCTCCGGCAGGCAAGGCTGCGATGGCTGGGTCATGTAGCCCGCATGCCCAGCCACCGCATGCCGAAACAGCTTTTGTTTGGCCGGATTGAGGGGGCCAAGCGGGCGCGGCACGGGCTAGAGAAGAGATGGAGTGATGTGGTACAGGAGGACGTGGAGCTGAGTGGACTTGCCGATGACTGGTACCAGCAGTGTCAAGATCGGCCTCTGTGAAGGAGGCTCGTGAAGGATGCTACTGGGCAGTTGGAGGCAGTCGCCCTCCAACAACAACGGAGGGCGGAGGAGCGACGCTCACAACAGCGAGCGGAGCGCCGGGTGGCTAAAGCACAGCAGGTTGGCACAGCAGGGGGCACAGGTGGTGCATCAGCCAGTCATCTCAGTCAGTCGACCCGTGGCACCTGGGTCTGCCCAGTGACCTCCTGCCAGCGGGCGTTCGACACTTCACGTGGCCTCAGGGTGCACATAGCCTGGCACAAGCGTCGTGGTGACGTCACCGCCACTTAGTGGCGAATGGCGGTTGTTGTTGTGTGTGTGTGCCTGTGTGTGTGTGTCTGTGTGTGTCTGTGTGTGTGTGTGTATTTGTGTGTGTGTGTATTTGTGTGTGTGTGTGTATGTGTGTGTGTGTCTGTGTGTGAGTGTGTCTGTGTGTGTGTGTGTGTGTCAGTGTGTGTGTGTATATGTGTGTCTGTGTGTGTGTGTGCGTGTGTGTCTGTGCGTGTGTGTCTGTGTGTGTGTGAGTGTGTCTGTGTGTGTGTCTGTGTGTGTGTGTGTGTCTGTGTGTGTCTGTGTGTATCTGTGTGTGTGTATGTCTGTGTGTGTGTCTGTGTGTGTGTGTCTGTGTGTGTGTGTATGTCTGTGTGTATGTCTGTGTGTGTGTCTGTGTGTGTGTGTCTGTGTGTATGTGTCTGTGTGTATGTGTGTGTGCCTGTGTGTGTGTGTATGTGTCTGTGTGTATGTGTGTGTCTGTGTGTCCCTCTGTGTATGTGTGTGTCTGTCTGTGTGTGTGTGTCTGTGTGTGTGTGTATCTGTGTGTGAGTCACGGACCTTCCCCCAGGATGCCCATGAAGTCGTGCAGGGAGTGGACCGGCCGCCTCCGTGCCCCCTCCACAAAGAAGCCCCGGGGGCGACTCCAACGCACGGACAGGGGGGGCCCTGGGTGGGTCAGGAGGTCACGAACCTAAACACAGACACACACAGACACACACAGACACACACACATACACAACAACAACCGCCATTCGCCACTAAGTGGCGGTGACATCACCACGACGCTTGTGCCAGGACATGTGCACCTTGAGGCCACGTGAAGTGTCAAACGCCCACTGGCAGGAGGTCACGGGGCAGACCCAGGTGCCACGGGTCGACTGACTGAGATGACTGAGATGACTGGCTGATGCACCACCTGTGCCCCCTACCGTGTCAACCTGCTGTGCTTTATCCACCCGGCGCTCCGCTCGTTGTTGTGAGCATCGCTCCTCCGCCCTCCGTTGTTGTTGGAGGGCGACTGCCTCCAACTGCTCAGTAGCGTCCTTCACGAGCCTCCTCCACAGAGGCCGATCTTGACACCGCTGGTACCAGTCATCGGCAAGTCCACTCAGCTCCACGTCCTCCTGTACCACATCACCCCATCTCTTCTCTAGCCCATGCCGCGCCCGTTTAGCCCCCTCGATTCGGCCGAACAAAAGCTGTTTCGGCATGCGGTGGCTGGGCATGCGGGCTACATGACCCAGGCAACGCAGCCTTGCCCGCCGGAGGAGCTCACCGATGGGACCTTGCCCAGATCTTTCAAGGATTTGTGAGCTCCTCACACAATCCAGCCTGGTTAAACCCACGATGGATCGTAGGCAGGCCAGCCTAAATGTTTCCAACCGGCGAAGATGTTCCATTAGGGGGGTCCACGTTTCGCAAGCGTAGAGAATGGAGGGAATGA
Source organism: Petromyzon marinus (assembly GCF_048934315.1). Taxonomy (NCBI): domain Eukaryota; kingdom Metazoa; phylum Chordata; class Hyperoartia; order Petromyzontiformes; family Petromyzontidae; genus Petromyzon; species Petromyzon marinus. The sequence goes on from NW_027422622.1 coordinate 156,830, forward strand.
CCGTGGCCGAGAAGACCTGAAGCTTAGTGCGGAGCGACAGACCAAGTAGCCTCCACACAGCGTTACGCAACCGATGAAAAGATATTGCCGCTCGACTGATTCGGAGTGAGACCTCTGCTGTTAAACTGGAGCCGGTCATGACACACACACACACGGACACACGTACAACTCCCACCCACCCCCACTACCCCCACAACACAAAGCGAGATCAAAGCAAGTTCCGATCCTTCGCGAGAAGGCGAGCCAGGGCAAGAACTCTTGGCATAAAAAGAGAGACACGGGCCACACACACACACACATTGCATCACGGCCACCACCAGCAGCAGCAGCAGCAGACCACGGCCAACTGTCCAAGGTGCTCAACCCCCGAAGGTGACCGTCCAGCCGCCGACGCAGAAGACGACTCCGCAACCCATCCAGGATGGTTCAGGGCTCGCCGACCGGCGACACGCCACGCCGGGCGAATTCACGCGCCGTCAGAAGAGGCATCTGCTCGCACAAACACTCCCCCAGCTCTGGGCGTCGGCTCACGAGGGCCGCGGCAGTTCGAGCCGAGCCGACGAGAATTCCAGCATCATCCGTCAGAGAGAGCGAGAGAGGAAGAGGAGAGAGAGTGAGAGGGAGAGCGAGAGAGGGCCGGGGAGCGCCAGACGCCGGCCGAGCCCGCCGTCAACGAACGAAAGCATCGTCCATCGCCGGAGAGAGCCGGAGAGAGCCGGAGAGAGCTCGCAGCAGAGCCGCCGAGCGAGGGCGCCAGCTGCCAGCGGACGCCGCGCCGACTCGTCCGGCCGTGCGGTGGAACCGAACCCCGGCCGCCCGTGTGAAAGGAGGGGGACCCAGCTTAGCCGTACGAGGCGAGCGCCGCCCTCGCACTGCAACGCAGCGCCCGGCGTCTGCCTGACGCGGAGAGTTTGATCGAGGACGCATCCCAACCCGACCCCCATGCCGTCCCCCGCTCACGAATCATATTCTTGGCTCTTTCGGTAAAGTCAGCGTTGAAGGGAAGCAATAAAATAATAAAAAAAATGTATATACGTAAAACAATAAACAAAAATTCTCACGACGTTTCGACCGTGACACAAACGGTCATCATCAGGTGACTTTACCGAAAGAACCAAGAATATCACTATCAGACCTCCTTTGCCAGTAACAAGATATAGGAATAGGTTTTTACCCTTTTAGCTGGCACAAAAAAACTGACACCTTTGTTCAAGGCATCATGTTTGCAATAACCACAACACAAGCAGTCAAAATGCAAACAAAAGAGACAACTCTGATAATAATATTGGCACTGTCCTTGAATTTGATTGGTCCACACCCGAGACGGCTTTTCTTAGAGCCCTTTAGTCTCCACTGGTGTTGGACCAGAAGACGCCAAAAGGCGTACAACTCAAAAACAGCGCACAATCAGAGTATTGAGGGCTCGGGCTGAGCATTTACATTATGAGACCTCCTTTGCCAGTAACAAGATATAGGAATAGGTTTTTACCATTTTAGCTGGCACAAAAAAAAACTGGCACCTTTATTCAAGGCATCATGTTTGCAATAACCACAACACAAGCAGTCAAAATGCAAACAAAAAAAGGACAACTCTGATAATAATAATATTGGCACTGTCTTGAATTTGATTGGTCCACACCGATCTAGGCTCTAAGAAAAGCCGTCTCGGGTGTGGACCAATCAAATTCAAGGACAGTGCATATTATTATTATCAGAGTTGTCCTTTTTTTCGATTTAAAGCTTTCGTGACTGCAAGGATTCATCTTCCTTGGTTCTTTCGGTAAAGTCACCACGTAGAATGAGAATAAAATAATAAGTTGATAAAATAAAATAACACAATAATATTCTCACGACGTTTCGGCCACAACACAAGCGGCCTTCATCAGGTGAAGGGGACGAGACTGTCTGGAGGACAGCGCTGGAGTGAGAAAGCCACGCTGAGATCACGACCTTTAAGCTCTTAGAGTCGCGGCATCTCTTCAGAAAGGTGAGAGACTCGATTAGTTGAGCCTTCTTATCCCGGAGTCAGTTGAATGATCTTAAGGATGTGTGGAATCCCTCTCCGTAGAGGCGGTTAAATTTCGATTTAAAGCTTTCGTGAATGCAAGGATTCATCTTCTTTGGTTCTTTCGGTAAAGTCACCATGTAGAATGAGAATAAAATAATAATTGATGAAACGTCGTGAGAATATTATTGTGTTATTTTATTTTATCAATTTATTATTTTATTCTCATTCTACGTGACTTTACCGAAAGCACCAAAGAAGATTGTCCTTTTTTTTTGTTTGCATTCTGACTGCTTGTGTTGTGGTTATTGCAAACATGATGCCTTGAATAAAGGTGTCAGTTCTTTTGTGCCAGCTAAAAGGGTAAAAACCTATTCCTAAACCAAAGAATATGAATCACTGCAGTCACGAAAGCTTTAGATCAAAACTTGCGTACACGAATCGTCAATACGAAGACTCGTGATGAAGCTGCGCGGACCATCGGCTCATCGAGTGATAACAACACATCGTTTATAAGTACGTCAATTTGTTTTCTCGTTTTGTTTCACGTGATTTGACTTCCAATCGCATGCACATTACCAACAGACTCATCGATGCAGAACTGAACTTGTGAAGCCTTCGACGCGAATCTACACGCTCACGGAGAGAATATCTTGTGAAGCCAGTTTCCCTTATCGTGTAAGCTTGTCCACGACTTAACTGAAACTTAGCCGAAGCTAAGAATGTCCCGTAGGAGGGCACGCACCCCGCCTCACACCCTTATTCCAGGACATTTACGTTAGCTACAGAATCCTGCCGATGAATCTATTGACGTACACTTTTGCCTTTGGGGTATGGCAATTTGCTTTTGCCGCCTTTCGTATGAACGTCGCCGCGAGAATTTTTAAGGACTTTTATTCCGACTTGCCGTGTATGCTCGCGTTACTCGGAGGAAGTAATCAGTTGTTCGGTTACCCGGTTAACACACGTGATTCGTTGAGGGTTAAATGTATGAATCCATGAAGAATGCACGAATCCATGGCGCCTTAAGCCAGTCGATGAGTATTTGCTGAAGCAAGGCGTACCGCCAGACACCCTTGTTCCGAGACACTCCGCAATAACGTAATCTTTGCTCATGAATTAATCACCGTATGCTTTGCCTTCAGGGACGTGCTTTTTTACTGCCTTCGCATGAAAATCGCAGCGTGAATTTTTCAAGGGCTTTTGGCTCCGATCGCCGTGTACGCTCGCGTTACTCGGAGGAAGTAATCAGTTGTTCGGTTACCCGGTTAACACACGTGACCGTTGAGGGTTAAATGTACGGATCAATGAGTGGAACATCTCCTGGAGTACCGTGTTGAGCAAGCACGAGAGCTCGCATATTGGAGTGTGGAGGTTTTATTTCGATTTAAAGCTTTCGTGACTGCAAGGATTCATCTTCTTTGGTTCTTTCGGTAAAGTCAACACCACGTAGAGTGAGAATAAAATAATAAAATAATAAAATAATAAAATAATAAAACAATAAAATTCTCACGACGTTTCGGCCACAACGCAAGCGGCCGTCTCCAGGTGAAAGGAACAGACCTGTCGGGACGACAGAGCTTCAATGAACGATGTTAAGATTCGTAGCGTCCTTTAAGCTGGTTTAGAGAGGTGAGGCACCTTGACAAAGGGGTTTACATATCAAACAGGAGAATTTAGCATTGATATAGCTGAGTGATTAGCTTGTGACTGGTCTTAGAAATAGCTATGTTAAAGTCAAAGCCTACACATCCACAGAGGCACCTAGTACAAATCAAACAGGAGAATTTAGCATTGAAATAGCTGAGTGATTAGCTTGTGACTGGTCACAGAAATGGCTATGTTAAAGTCAAAGCTTACACATCCACAGAGGCACCTAGTACAAATCAAACAGGAGAATTTAGCATTGAAATAGCTGAGTGATTATCTTGTGACTGGTTTTAGAAATAGCTTTTGTTAAAGTCAAAGCTTACACATCCACAGAGGCACCTAGTACAAATCAAACAGGAGAATTTAGCATTGAAATAGCTGAGTGATTAGCTTGTGACTGGTCACAGAAATGGCTATGTTAAAGTCAAAGCCTACACATCCACAGAGGCACCTAGTACAAATCAAACAGGAGAATTTAGCATTGATATAGCTGAGTGATTATCTTGTGACTGGTCTTAGAAATAGCTATGTTAAAGTCAAAGCTTACACATCCACAGAGGCACCTAGTACAAATCAAACAGGAGAATTTAGCATTGATATAGCTGAGTGATTAGCTTGTGACTGGTCTTAGAAATAGCTATGTTAAAGTCAAAGCCTACACATCCACAGATGCAGCTAGTACAAATCAAAAAGGAGAATTTAGCATTGAAATAACAGAGTGATTAGCTTGTGACTGGTCACAGAAATGGCTATGTTAAAGTCAAAGCTTACACATCCACAGAGGCACCTAGTACAAATCAAACAGGAGAATTTAGCATTGATATAGCTGAGTGATTAGCTTGTGACTGGTTATAGAAATAGCTATGTTAAAGTAAAAAGCTTACACATCCACAGAGGCACCTAGTACAAATCAAACAGGAGAATTTAGCATTGATATAGCTGAGTGATTAGCTTGTGACTGGTCTTAGAAATAGTTATGTTAAAGTCAAAGCCTACACATCCACAGAGGCACCTAGTACAAATCAAACAGGAGAATTTAGCATTGATATATCTGAGTGATTAGCTTGTGACTGGACTTAGAAATAGCTATGTTAAAGTCAAAGCTTACACATCCACAGAGGCACCTAGTACAAATCAAACAGGAGAATTTAGCATTGATATAGCTGAGTGATTAACTTGTGACTGGTCTTAGAAATAGCTATGTTAAAGTCAAAGCTTACACATCCACAGAAGCACCTAGTACAAATCAAACAGGAGAATTTAGCATTGATATAGCTGAGTGATTAGCTTGTGACTGGTCATAGAAATAGCTATGTTAAAGTCAAAGCTTACACATCCACAGAGGCACCTAGTACAAATCAAACAGGAGAATTTAGCATTGATATAGCTGAGTGATTATCTTGTGACTGGTCTTAGAAATAGCTATGTTAAAGTCAAAGCTTACACATCCACAGAGGCACCTAGTACAAATCAAACAGGAGAATTTAGCATTGATATAGCTGAGTGATTAGCTTGTGACTGGTTTTAGAAATAGCTATGTTAAAGTCAAAGCCTACACATCCACAGAGGCACCTAGTACAAATCAAACAGGAGAATTTAGCATTGAAATAACAGAGTGATTAGCTTGTGACTGGTCACAGAAATGGCTATGTTAAAGTCAAAGCTTACACATCCACAGAGGCACCTAGTACAAATCAAACAGTAGAATTTAGCATTGATATAGCTGAGTGATTAGCTTGTGACTGGTTATAGAAATAGCTATGTTAAAGTAAAAAGCTTACACATCCACAGAGGCACCTAGTACAAATCAAACAGGAGAATTTAGCATTGATATAGCTGAGTGATTAGCTTGTGACTGGTCTTAGAAATAGTTATGTTAAAGTCAAAGCCTACACATCCACAGAGGCACCTAGTACAAATCAAACAGGAGAATTTAGCATTGATATATCTGAGTGATTAGCTTGTGACTGGACTTAGAAATAGCTATGTTAAAGTCAAAGCTTACACATCCACAGAGGCACCTAGTACAAATCAAACAGGAGAATTTAGCATTGATATAGCTGAGTGATTAACTTGTGACTGGTCTTAGAAATAGCTATGTTAAAGTCAAAGCTTACACATCCACAGAAGCACCTAGTACAAATCAAACAGGAGAATTTAGCATTGATATAGCTGAGTGATTAGCTTGTGACTGGTCATAGAAATAGCTATGTTAAAGTCAAAGCTTACACATCCACAGAGGCACCTAGTACAAATCAAACAGGAGAATTTAGCATTGATATAGCTGAGTGATTAGCTTGTGACTGGTCTTAGAAATAGCTGTGTTAAAGTCAAAGCCTACACATCCACAGAGGCACCTAGTACAAATCAAACAGGAGAATTTAGCATTGATATAGCTGAGTGATTAGCTTGATGTCCTAATTAAAAAGAGACCTGATGGTTCAATGAGCCACTCTGTCTACAGGAAAGCTACCCATACGGATGCTTATCTGAAACCGGATTCCCACCACCATCCATCACAGAAGAATTCTCTCATCAAGACTCTGTATCATAGAGCCCAATGCATATCCGACCAGGAACACATAAACAGTGAACTCAAGCACGTACACCAAGCTCTTAGGGCTAATGGTTACTCCGACTATACAATCCGCAAAGCTATCACTCAAACCATGAAGAAGAACCCTCTTGAGGAGCCTTTCAAAACCATCACTTTACCCTACATTGCTGGGATCACAAAAAAGATCTCCAAAATCTTGAATAAACACAAGATCCAGGTCCGTTTCAACACATTACATAAAATCCGTGATCTGGTTCCGTCTGTAAAAGATGTGATTCCGGACATACAATACCCTGGTGTCTACAAACTAAGTTGCCTCTGTGGTAGTAGTTACATTGGAGAAACCAAACGCCATGTCTCGGACCGCATTCATGAACATAAAGCAGACCTTAAACACGGTAGGACCAACACCTCGGCCGTAGCAGATCATTGTTCTAATTCAGTAGGCTCACATGCCATTGACTTTTCCAAGACGGAGGTTCTTTGTAAGCCATCTGGCTTCCATGAGAGATTCGTTCATGAGGCTATCCACATATACAAGCACAGAGACAATTTCAACCGAGAAGATGGATTCTATCTTAGCAATCATTGGAAAGATTTGATAAATCATTTCAGTTCTTGATTGATTGTTCACGCTTACAGTGGCTTTCAGACAGCATACATTATAAAAAATTTCGTCTCCCCCCTCCTCTTTTTAAAAAAAAAAAGATGGACTAGTCCTGGGCAAACTGCCAATCGCTGCGCGTGACGCCAACGTTTTTTTTATAAATAAATAAATGTGCCGTTTTAAAAATAAATTTATGCAAACCAACACACCTGAAGATGACCGTTTGAGTTATGGTCGAAACGTCGTGAGAATTTTTTATTGTTTTATATATATTTTGTTATTTTGTTGTTTCTCTTCAACGTGACTTTACCGAAAAAACTAAGAATATGAATTACTGCAGTCACGAAAGCTTTAAATCAAAATTTAACCAAAGAAGACGTTAAGGTTTTTGTTTAGAAATTAAAATTGCTTAACACAGAAGTGTCTGAGAGTTTCTTTCCCCGAGTTCGTGCGTACAAATCTTAATTTTAATAACTGCTTCCTGCGGTGAGATTTTAATTAGGAGCTTTGACATACATAATCAGTAAATGTTAACGCGAGAATAATTGTATCATACCGATCGATAATACGAACCTGGACAACAGCACACCTCATAACTTCAGACGATTAATTGTCTTATCCCAATTGATGACACTACCCTCATCAACGAGGCAGAGCCTAATTATCATAACGGCTCAAATTAGCATAATCGCATACATTCACATAAATAATACGATTCACGTGCATAATTACATAAATTAACATAATTTCGGATAATTACGCGTTTTCCCAAATTGAATTGAATTTTTATTATTTTCATAAAATTTTCAATACCCGGCATATACAACACCTCTCACCCACCCACCCACTTAATCACCAACCCACTCACTCACCCACCCATTCATTCACCCACGCACTCACCCACCAGCCCACCCACCCATTCACTCACGGCACCCACCCACTCACCCACCACCAACCCACTCACCTACCCATCCATCCATCCACCTACCCACCCACCCACTCACCCATCCACCCACTCACCCACCCACCCACTCACCTACCAATCCATCCACCCACCCACTCACCCACCCACCCACTCATCCACCCACCCACTCACTCACCCACCCACCCACTCACCTACCCATCCATCCACCCACCCACTCACCTACCCATCCATCCACCCACCCTTTCACCCACCCACCCACTCACCTATCCATCCATCCACCCACCCACTCACCCACCCACCCACCCACTCACCCACCCACCCACCCACTCACCCACCCACCTGCTCATTGTATATCTCCACGTACGAGGCGGTGAGTGTGACATGGTCCCGCTGCTCACCAATGGTGAGGAGGAGCTCACCCACGGCTCGCTGCACCAAACCCCAGTGGTCAGCGCTCACCTCACCACACGGCTCCTGCACACGCTCACCCACTCACCCACTCACTCACCCACTCACCCACTCACTCACCCACTCACCCACTCACCCACTCACTCACTCACTCACCCACTCACCCACTCACTCACTCACTCACCCACTCACTCACTCACCCACTCACCCACTCACTCACCCACTCACTCACCCACTCACCCACGCACCCACTCACTCACCCACTCACTCACCCACTCACTCACTCACCCACCCACTCACTCATCCACTCACTCACTCACCCACTCACTCACTCACTCACCCACTCACTCACTCACCCACTCACTCACTCACCCACTCACCCACTCACTCACTCACCCACTCACCCACACACTCACTCACTCACTCACCCACCCACTCACTCATCCACTCACTCACTCACTCACCCAATCACTCACTCACCCACTCACTCACTCATCCACTCACCCACTCACTCACTCACCCACTCACTCACTCACTCACCCACTCACCCAATCACCCACTCACTCACTCACTCACCCACCCACCCACTCACTCACCCACCCACCCACTCACTCACCCACCCACCCACTTAACCACCCACCCACCCACTTAACCACCCACCCACTCAACCACCCACCCACCCACTCAACTACCCACCCACCCACTCAACCACCAACCCACCCAGCCACCCACTCACCAACCCACCCACCCACTCACAAACCCACCCACCCACTCACCAACCCACTCACCCACCCACCCACCCACTCACCCACTCACCCACTCACTCACCCACCAACCCACTCACTCACCCACTCACTCATCCACTCACTCACTCACCCACTCACTCACTCACTCACCCACTCACTCACTCATCCACCCACCCACTTAACCACCCACCTACCCACTTAACCACCCACCTACCCACTCAACCACCCGCCCACCCACTCAACGACCAACCCACCCACCCACCCATTCACCCACCCACCCACTCAACCACCCACCCACTCACCCACCTATCCACTCACTCACTCATCCACCCACTCACTCACCCACACACAGACACACACACAGACGCACACATAGACACAACAACCGCCATTCGCCACTAAGTGGCGGTGACGTCACCACGACGCTTGTGCCAGGCTATGTGCACCGTGAGGCCACGTGAAGTGTCGAACGCCCGCTGGCAGGAGGTCACTGGGCAGACCCAGGTGCCACGGGTCGACTGACTGAGATGACTGGCTGATGCACCACCTGTGCCCCCTACTGTGCCAACCTGCTGTGCTTTAGCCACCCGGCGCTCCGCTCGTTGTTCTGAGCGTCGCTCCTCCGCCCTCCGTTGTTGTTGGAGGGCGACTGCCTCCAACTGCCCAGTAGCATCCTTCACGAGCCTCCTCCACAGAGGCCGATCTTGACACCGCTGGTACCAGTCATCGGCAAGTCCACTCAGCTCCACGTCCTCCTGTACCACATCAATCCATCTCTTCTCTAGCCCGTGCCGCGCTCGCTTAGCCCCCTCAATCCGGCCAAACAAAAGCTGTTTCGGCATGCGGTGGCTGGGCATGCGGGCTACATGACCCAGCCATCGCAGCCTTGCCTGCCGGAGGAGCTCACCGATGGGACCCTGCCCAGATCTTTCAAGGATTTGTGAGCTCCTCACACAATCCAGTCTGGTTAAACCCAGGATGGATCGTAGGCAGGCCAGCCTAAATGTTTCCAACCGGCGAAGATGTTCCATTAGGGGGGTCCACGTTTCGCAAGCGTAGAGAAGGGAGGGAATGACCGTGGCCGAGAAGACCTGAAGCTTAGTGCGGAGCGATAGACCAGGTAGCTTCCACACAGCGTTACGCAACCGATGAAAATATATTGCCGCTCGACTGATTCGGAGTGAGACCTCTGCTGTTAAACTGGAGCCAGTCATAAGCACACTGCCCAGGTATGGGAAACTCTCCACTCTCTCCACAACTGCCCCATCACCGATTGGGAGTTGTGGGGGTGGAGTGTCCGATGGTACAAAATACCCAGGCAGGTGCTTAGTTTTGGTGGGGCTGATGGTAAGGCCCCACCTCTTAGTGGCACGCTCCAGTCTCAGCAGCAGCGTCTCCAACTCCTCCTCTGACTGAGCAGCTATTACCAAATCATCAGCATACATAACGTGGTTGAGCAATAGGGAGCCATCCCTTGACCGCACCCGGGCATCGATTAGCCTCCCATTATATCTGTACCATATGGAGATTCCCCCGGTACAGCTATTGAAGGCTTCACGAACTACGTGGTCAAAATAGATGTTAAATAATGTGGGAGCCAGAGGACATCCCTGTCGCACCCCAAGGTGTACATGGAATGGCTTTGACTCCCGGCCACGTAGTTTTACCCGGGCCCGCTCACCATCATGAAGGTCCTTAATGATCGTGAGCAGAGGGTCAGGTACTCCAAAAGCACGAAGAATGACCCAGAGCCCAGGCCTACTGATGGTATCATAGGCCTTGACCAGGTCAATAAAGCAGAGATGTAGGTCTTGTTGGAATTCCGTACACCTCTGCTGTAGCAGACGGACAGAAAATATGGCATCTGTGCAGGACCGCCCTTTCCTGAAACCGCATTGGGGCTCTGCAAGCCTCTCCTCAGCGTGCCTGGCAAGGCGATGCTGAATAATCCTTGCCAGGACCTTTCCCGGCACACTGAGGAGTGAGATGCCCCTGTAGTTGTTACAGTCTGTGCGGTCCCCCTTCTTAAAAAGGGGGACCACCAGGGCATCCTTCCAATCCTGCGGAACCCGTCCAGTGGTCCAGACTGTTGTTATGATGTCATATAGGGCAGTCTGTGCACAAACGCCACCCTCCCTCAGCATTTCGCTTGGGAGATCATCTCTGCCCGCTGCCTTTCCTGGTCTCAGACTCCGGATCGCCTTCAATACTTCCTCAGCAGATGGCACCTCAGCCAGCCACTCACAGGGGGTGACTTCTTCCAATATTTGTGCACCGCAGCCTCAGCAGGGTCATCCTCACTTTGTGCCACGATGTTTTCCTGGCTGAGGGATTTTCCCTCCCCCAGGACCTCACAGAAATGCTCAGCAAATCTGCGAACCTGTTCCTGGGGTCGGAGATTGGATCACCGTTTTTTCCCCTAATGATGGTAATAGGTGTGGCGCTGCAGGTTACTTTTTTGATGGAGTTAAATAGAGATTTGTGATCACGGGCCACTGAGGCAGACTCCATCTCCTCAGCAACCCGCA